>NC_056749.1:304118911-304148911 GCF_019279795.1 Protopterus annectens
GACTGGTTGCGATTACTAACCGAAGCCACTTTCGACAAAGGAAGGGTTTGGTCTGAGGGAAACCCTGTCCTTGTGAAATATCAAGTAAGGCGGTATGATTGACAAAGCTTGGAGCTCCGAGACACGTCTAGCTGAAGTGATGGCTACCAAAAAGATTGTCTTCCAAGTCAAACATTTCAATTCACAAGTAGCTGCAGGCTCAAAAGGGGACGACGTGAGACACGGTAGCACAAAAGTTAGGTCCCAAGGCATGACCGGGTCAAAGACTGGAGGGCGAAGCAGCATAGTGCCCTTCAAGAATGCCTTACAAAGTCTATGCACCATTAGACTGTGTTCATTAGCGACGTGAAAGGTGAAAATAGCCGCCAACTGGACTTTAATGGTTGTGGCTGCTGACCCCTGAGTGAAAAGCATGGATAGAAATTCCAGAACTGAAGAAATCGGAGGTGTATAAGGATCAATTTGTCTTGCATGAGCCCAGATGGAGACTCTTTTTTATTTACTGGAATAAATCTTTCTGGTCGAAGGTTTATGGGAAGAAGACAGCATATGAACTACGTTCGGAGAAAAATTTTGAAGCCTGACTAATGATGGAACTGGAGTAGCCAGGCTGTCAACCGGAGGGTCCGAAGAGAGGGATGGAACTGCCCTGACATATGAGTCAGTAGATCTGGCTGTGGGTCCAGAATCCAGGGGGTGTCCATGAAATAGGGATGGGGAAAGGGGAACCAAATTTGATGAGGCCAGTGTGGAGCAATCAGAATCATTCTGCTTACTAAGGACTGCGCTTTCTGAATAACCTTTGTCAGCAGAGGAACAGGCGGGAAAGCATAAAGCAGACCGGAGGGCCAATCGTGAACTAGAGCGTCTCTGGGTGACTCCCCCCGAGGGGGGGATAATGGTGAAGTAGCTGCTGCACTTGGTATTGAGGGGACTGGCAAGGCTGACCCAATCTGCGGAAAATCTGCTCTGCAACCTGACTGTTCAGGGACTGCTCGTGAGGCAGCAGAATAGCTCTGCACAACCTGTCGGCGATCACGTTGGACTTCCCCGGAATGTGCATTGCTACAAGAAAACATTGGGAAGACACTGCCCACTGCCACACTCGAATGGTCTCTCTGCAAAGGGGGTAGGACTTGGTTCCTCCTTGTTTGTTCAGATACCATACCACCGACATATTGTCTTGAGTGGATCGCAATTGTCCCGAGAGGAAGAAAGCCCTGAAGTGCTTGCAACACTAGTAGCACTGCTCTCATCTCCAAGATATTGATATGCAGATGTATCTCTTGTTCCTGCCATGTCCCTTAGACTGTCCTGCCGAGATAATACCCCCTCCCCCAATCTGGGAGGCATCCGTGGTCACTGTGGCAACAGCAGGGGATGGAACGAAGGGCTTTCCCGCATTGAGGTTGCTGGTGTGAAGCCACCAGTGTAGATCTTGCTTGCACTTGTCTGTTATCATTTTAAGAAGAGAAAGCGGAAGATGTTGTAGAGACCACTGGGCGAAGAGCAGCCACTGAATGAGCCTCATGTGTAGCCTCGCAAGAGGAACCAGCATAATTGTTGCAGCCATCATCCCTAACAATTTGAGAACCGTTTTTGCCTTTACTTTTTTCCGAGGGAGCAACGCGTGCACCTGTTGTTGCAAACCATGAATCCTTTCTTGTGGTAAAAACGCCCTCATGAGCACGGTGTCTAACTCAGCGCCTATAAAGGTGACACGCTGTGAGGGCAACAAGGTAGACTTTTCCCAGTTTAGAGTGATACCCAATTGTTGACACAGCTTGACAGTGGCATCTCTGGTCTGTAGTAGCAGATGTCTGGTGGTGGCAGAAAGGAGCCAGTCGTCCAAGTATGGAAACACTTGGAATCCCTGATGTTTCAAGTGAGCCATTACCACTGCTATACATTTGGTGAACACCCTGGGGGCTGTGGTGAGACCAAAGGGCCGGGCTCGAAACGGAAAATGACTGGCTCCCAGCCGGAAGTGTAGATGACTTCTGGATGCCCTGTCCATCTTTATAATGGTAGTAAGCATCCTTGAGGTCAATGAAGCACATCCACACTTTGTGACCATTCGGAACTTGGACTTCTTCACATGGAGGTTCAAGCGGCTGAGATCCAAGATGGGTCTTGGGTCCCCTGTTCTTTTCGGCACCAAAAAGAATCTGAAGCAAGTCCCTAATCTGATCTGGTCTGAGGGGACATGCTGGATGACTCCTTTTTCTAGCAGCTTTATAACTTCTGGAGCTGCGGAATCCCTTCGATTGGGTGGAACATCTGGGATTCTTTTTATCAGTGGGGGAGGAGAAGAGAAGGGAATGTGATATCCTTCGGAAACTATTTTTAATACCCACTGGTCCTGGGTAATGTCTTGCCAGGCTTCTGGGTATAGTGAAATACGACCCCTGACTGGCTCCGGAGATGCGCAGTCAGGCCTCCCATCGAAGCGCTGGTAGGGAGAACCACGAAAGGAGTCAGTCTCTCTGGTTATGCGGGCCTCCTCTGCCTCTAGGGCGGCATCTACCTCACCCCCTCCCCTGCCTCTGGAGGGAGAATCACTTTGTGCGTCATGAAAAAACCTCTGCGATTTCTTGAGCCACATTTTCCCACTCTTCTGGATCTTGGGATAAGGTCTAGAAGGCATGGAAAAATGGACTCCCACGGCAGACAGAGTTTTTCCCCCTTGCTCGCACCTAGTGAGAGTGTCTTTCACCTTGGTTCCGAACAACGAGGAACCATCAGACGGGTGCTGGTGAATGTAGACTTGGCATCCGCGAAATTACAGAAGTTCCTCCAGGAGTGCCTCCTGAGAGAAACCCCGGAACTCGCCGACCTACTCACTCCTTCGGCTGCGTAAGAGATCAGCCTCATGGAGGAGTTAGCAACAAAATTTAGGGTAGACATCTGAGCATTGACTTTCTGAGCAACTGCATCAGAAACGTTACCCTGCAGAGAATCTCCAAGCTCTTTCAGGAGATCTCTTTGGAGCCATGTAAAATGTGACAAGTAATTCAGCGACCGCAGAGTAAAGGCCGCTGAAGAAAACATACACTTCCCATACAGATCCATGGTTCTAGACTCCTTGTTAGGGGGATGGACGGTTGATGAAGTCTCAGCCAGTTCCTTCCTGGTGGCCGCTGCCACCACCATGGCATCTACTGGAACGCCCTTAGTGAGAAACTCTTTGTCAGTGGGGGCAGACAGAAATTTGTTGAGTCTCCTGTGGACTGGTTCCTCAGTGGCAGGGGTTTCCCACACCCTTCGACAAACCAGATCCAGGAGTTCATCGAAGGGTGGAGAAACCCAGGAGGCGAAGGGGTGAGCCCCACAGGCCTTCAGGAACACCGACTCCTCCTAGGAGGGGGGTTTAGAGGGCCAGTCGCCTCTCTGCTTCAAGATCTCTAGGATATCAGAGAAAGAGATATCCTCAGAGGATGACTTGGGGGACCCCTCTGATTCCTCAAGGTCAGTGTCCGACGTGAGAAACTCTTCCTGGGAGTCTATATGCTTCCTCTTATACGTTCTTTTTCTGGGTGGCTCCTCAGGGAAAAACACTGGGGGGGCCCTCTGAAAATTGGGGACCACTCAGAGATATCCTGAGGCCTTGGGTCTCCACTGTCCAAGGATAGGGTGTGATCGGAGACCGATAACGGAGCTGGAGGGGATAGAGTGTCAGTGCTGTATGATGCAGCTGACGACCTGGCCAGCACGCTCCGCATGATCTCAAAAGCTGGTCCCCCCAGCTCTGAAGATCGACCAACCATGGAAGACCTCGGAGCAGAAGGGACAAGGTCCAAAGCCGAAGCAAGGGTCAGGCTCACCAGAGCCGAAGTAACGAGAGGGAGGCTAGGAGCCGAAGAGCATCCCGAGACCTCCCCCTCAGGTCTGACCGAGGAACCATGAGTCCTGGACATCATGGTCGGAGCTGAGATCGGAGCCGATAAGCCAGGATGGGCTATCGGAGCCAACCTAGAAGCATCAGATGGCGCCGACCACTCTGGCTCCGAAGGCTGCGATTTGCTCGAAGGATCTATTGACAATGGATGGGTGACGGGCTCCAGAGCCGACTGGGCTGGAGCCGAAAGCAATTTAGCCAGCACCGGTGATTGGAGTAGTCTCTACACTACTCTAGCCACATCCACATCAGAGAGAGTCCTGGAGGACCTAGAGGACAAGGTAGGAGACCTGCAAGGAGGAGAAACCGGTCTGAAAACTGGAGACCAGCTCCGAGCTAGTATCTCCGTCACCGGCTCCGAGAGGCTGGGAGCCGATGTAGGTTCTATCGATTCACCAACTTCCTTTGGCATCGAAGACAGTGGAGCCGAGAATGCCACAGTAGACTTAGTAACTTTCGCCGGTGGCTCCGATAAGACTGACGGAGCCGGAGATAGTTTTTTTTGCTTTGGAGGTTTTGTCGCTTTTAGAGGGAGAGGACTTAGCACTAGAAGACCTCTCCAAATCTTCCTCGAAGGAGGGTTTCTGTAATCCCTTCAGAATTAGTTTGTTCTTCCTTTCTTGAAGAACACGAGGGCTGAATGCGTGATAGAACGCACAAGACTCCTGAAGGTGGATAGCCCCCAAACAATAAACACACACAGAGTGCCCACCAGTAATCAACATTTTATATCCACATTTACTACATTTCTTGAAGCCCGAAGGCTTATGTTCTTTTGTATCCTTGGACATGATCGGCAGGACACTAGACACAACACAACAGCCGAAAACTGACACCAGCAACAAAGCATGGGAACTAAACTCTAAACAAACTGCCGACACCACACAAGGTCCTCTAACTCAAACGGCCCTGACAAGAAACAACGGAAGGACTAGGTCCTCTAATTTAAACGGCCCTAGCCCGGAGGGATAGGGTACCTAAAAACAAAACAAACACAGAAGGGGAAACAGATAACAAATGGAGGACTTGGTCCTCTAACTGAAACGGGCCTAGCCCATTGAGGAGATAGCTAACGGGATATCAATACAAATATTAAGACAAAGGCCACGGAAGGCCGCACAAAAAAGCTTCCACAAACCAACAACACACACACCTAGCTATGAAAATAGTTTTTGGAGCAACAAAATTGTCAAAGAAGATGAAAAGTTATACTTAGCCACAGCCGAGAGCGAGACTACGTCTGAGCTTTACGAGTGGCAAACGAGATCTGGGGATAGGGAGCAGTGCAGCCAATTGAAAGACTTCGAGCTACAGTATGGCTGAGTCGGAGCCGACGTTCGGCTCCGAACCCACGGGTAAGAATGTAGGCAAGATTGGACTACATAACATCCTCTTGTTTTTAATACTAAAGATTTCCTTCAGGTTACCATACGAAAAAGTGACCTTTTTGGGAACAAATGTCCCAATTCATCATCATAACAATGGGCCACAGACTATAAACTACACTCTTCAAAACAGATGAAAAGGGAATATTTACTAACAAAAATACGTTCCCCTGCACACATTTCCTCATCCTTAACTGGCCCATAGATTTCATTCCTACTAATGATCCTATGATGATCAAGGTCACCCATAACTTTATTTCTAGCTCTCTCAATAGAGGCTAACAAATAGCCTCTATTTAATAACTTTTCTTTTACAAGCAAAGATTCTTGTTCAAGCAAAAGATGATCAGAAGTATGTTCAAAAATCCTCAAATTCGCCAAAAGGAAGGGTATCTAGCAAATGTGGAGGATGAGAACTATTAGCATGTAAAAAGTTATTGACGGACATTTCTTTTCCAAAGCGTTTATGTTGTACTCTCCTATCATAATTCACATACAGTTCAATATCCAAAAACTGGACAGCATACTTATCAGTGACACAAGCAAACTTCAAACCAAAGGGGTTGTTATTGAGTAACCTAATAAAACTCTCAAATTCCCTTACATCCCCATTACAAACAAAAATTAAATCAATATAACGTTGATACTTCACCACCAAATTCACAAAAAATCCAAATTATACAAACATTCTCAAAATAAGACATAAAAATGATAGAATAAGCAGGGGCAAACTTTGATCCCATAGCTGTATCTTGCTTTTGTAAAAAGAACTCATTCTCAAAATAAAATAGTTGTGTGTCAGAGCAAACTCAAGTAAATTCAACAAAAAAGTGGTCTGTGGCCCTTCTACCAACAATTTGCTTACTGCTTCCAGCCCCCACCTGATCTTAATATTGGTGTATAAAGATTTTATATCAACAGTAGCCCAAAATAAAATATCCTCTTATTGCATACCCTTCATCATTTTACAAAACTCATTAGTATCCTTAGTATGTGAGAGAATTTTGGGCAAAAGCATTTTCAAATGACTATCCAAAAATATCCCTGCATGCTTCAAGAAAGAACCACAACAGGATACAATAGGCCTACCTGGAGGTTCAGTTAAATGCTTGTAAATCTTGGGCAGGGCATAAAAAAATCGGGTCCCTAGAAAATGGTATAAACAATTTTTTAACATTTGTGCCGTTAAAAAGCCCAGTCTTTCTCCCCTCTCTAGTATTTCTAACAGCTCATTAAATTGAGCAACAGGGTTATGGGTTAACCTTTTATAATCATCCTTCTCAGAAAATAAATCATAAACCATTTTCAAGTACTGAACTTTTGACATAACCCAATTACCCCCTTTATCAGCTTGCAAAAATACATAATCAGTACTTTTTTCCCTTAGATATTTCAAGGCTAACCATTCTTGTTTGTTCATATTGAATTTTTTTATGTAATTTCAAAAACTTAAACTCATGTTTACATTTTCTACACAGAACAGCCTCAAAATTAGCCAACAAAGTAGATCTTTTAGGTGGCATAAAGTTACTAAGGCTAGGCAAATAAGAATTTCCCATACCCAGTACAAACCACAATTTTCCCCATCACCAATATAAGTATCACATTCATTTTCAAAATCAAACATATTGACATCATTTTCATATGCTAAATCACAAAAATGGTTATCATAAATGGACAAGTCCAATAATGAATCATCAGTCAACTATATTCACCTCACCGGGCACCTATGTTTGCTCCTTTTGTAAACCAAAACACGCCCATAGGTGCAATTTTCAACAAACGCACTTGATATCAAACACTGCATCAGCATAGGAAGGTACCTTAGTGGGAACAAATTTGCTACCTCTATGTAACACACTCTCCATCACAGGTGTTAACCTAAAGTTACTCAAATTGACAATAAAGTCAGAAAAAGTGGACAAAACACAGTTACCAACTTCAGGGTCTCCATTAGAGCCTATAGGTGTAGGACATTCAATTTTGTCTGTTCCGCCCTCTATTTCTGGTAGTATGCGTTTTGTTCTGCTGAAAAGTGGACTGCGGCTGCTGATCTCCATTCATACGTTTAGCAGCTTGCTCGGTTAAGTCCTCATCTTCAAACAAAACACTTTTTTTCTAGCTATAGTTTCCGTAGTAGACACACAAGAGTCATGCACACCGCATGGCCTAGCATCCGTTACCTTCATCTTAACACGCCCACTCCTAGATTTACATTTCCAGGAAAAGATACAACCATTGTTGTAGTTATTTATGTCACAGTTGATCTTCTTTTTAAACTCAACCACTTCATTCTCCACCATAGACAAATCTTTTTTACTATCCTTCATTTTAGCAGAAAAAACATTAGAGGATGTACCTTTTAGCAAAACAGCCTGCAACAAAGCTATTTACTGCTGTATTTTTACATGTGCATGAGTGTTTCACTTCAGAATCTTCAACCAACCCAACTTGCACTGCAAAGCAACATTTTTCCACTCTTCAAACAAATCTAATTCTTCCTCCAAAAATTCAAATGCAGGTAATTTGTCAACCCTTAACCCCCCTGACATACTTCTCTAGAAGGAGAGTGTCATAGAAAAGGGTCACCTCCTTCATCATCAATTTTTTCAGCTTGCCAAACCTCTTGTCATACGTATCATGACAGATAGAACACCACGGATCAAAGTTAGCCAATCTTTCCTCTCTTTCCTTGACTTAGTCAGCTAACATATAACCATCACAATTAATTTAAGTACACAAAATCTCCGGAAAAGTGGCAGCTCCATCCAACGTCATTTCAAAAATGAACAAAACAAACAAATGAAAAAAGAACTAAACAAAAACACACAACGGAGTCACCAGCAACTGCAAAATAATTTAATAGCGTTCTGGTACCTCAGCTTGAATGCCTTCAGAGGAATATTTTCAACACTACCATGCAGTTTATTTATACAAAGTCTTTAAATAATAAATAACAAATAATCAATTAGCCCTAAAATAGCCAACATCATGGCCATATAAACTCAAAACCCTACAGTAGAACATTTAATTAACTTAAATGTATGAAATAATTAGATTCTCCAGAATCCATCTGCTTGTCCAGCACAAAATAACATTCTACACAGCTATGTTCCCAGTCAGTCATTACAATTCAGTGACCAAAAACTCTTGTCTGTCCACAAACCTATTAAATCTGTTGAGCATTGTCTGTATTCATGGCATGTTGCTAAAGCCTGGAGCTTCTCATCTCTATCCATCAGGTCAATACCCTCCTTCCCATCCTGTACAACCATTCTGAAAGACTTTCTAGCTTACAACAAGCTCTGTTCATGCTCAATACCAGAATAAACTAGATCCTTAAATGTGAACAAATACCTATTCATACCTCGCATCTCCTTACTCTCCCTTCTTCACTCACTTCCTTACTTCTAGCAATTTCTCTCCCCTGGTTTTCTCTCTAAATTTACCATAAGCCTACTCTTCTCTCGCTTCATATTGCAATTCCTGTTTGTATTATATTAACTTACCTTTAATTTTTTTAAAAACTGGATAACATTTCTGTATTACATCATCATATAACTTGTATCTATTCTTAAATCTGTTCTTAACCAATGTTTTCATATTACATCTAATTTAATATAATTATTTAGACTGTACTTTGTATTATTTTTATAGACTATGAAATTATTGCTCTTAAAATGTTTTGCAATACTTGCAGCTTTTCTCCCCAGCCCCCAATAAAAATGGACTCTGACCCAGTCAGATTTTCCTGGTAATCAAACGTCAATAAGTAAATATAGGTGCATTTCAACTCTATTTTTATTTATTTATTGATTTTATTTTACAGTTGTTGACCAGGAAAGTCTGTCTGGATATATGTCCATTTTCAGTGGAGGCCCGGGGAGAAAAGCTCCAAGAGATTATAGAATCATAAAGTACAGTTTTGTACCTACCATAAATGTAGATGTTCGAGGATCCACATTGCTGCAGTCCTAACTATTGGGTAGTCCGCTGTCCAGTCGGCCCGAATACCAAAGTATATGGCTGACGTCGGTCAGGGCGCATTAGACTGACGTCAGTACGTCAGGGTACTAATGCGCATGACCGACGTCATATCTTCAGTCTTTTCTTGCCCCAGATGTCAGAAGACCCTGAAAAGATAAGGCCAAGACCAAAAACTCCAAACATACCTGCGCCAAAAATATGTACAATATATACAAAATTACCAGAATATAACCTCACCTACACAACCACCCCTAAACACAGAGGGGAAGGAGGGAGGGTAAATTGGACTGCAGCAATGTGGATCCTCGAACATCTACATTTATGGTAGGTACAAAACTGTACTATGTTCTTCATTCCACATTGCTGCAGTCCTAACTATTGGGTAGAATCCCAAAGCAGAGGTAAGGGAGGCTGGCAAATCATAAGGAAGCAGGAACTGACAACATGCCTTGCAAAATAGCAGTGGCAAAACCAGCCCTAGACTTAGAGTAGAGAGGAAGGTGATAATGCTTAGAGAAAGTATGCACTGAACTCCAAGTAGCTGCCTCCAAAATATCCTTAGTTGCCACCCCTTAGAAATGCTGTTGAAGTGGCAGTAGCCCTAGTGGAATGAGGCCTAATCCCAGCTGGAATCTCCTTGCCATGATGGGAATAACAAAAAGCAATGCAAAACCCAATCCACCTAGAAATAGTTTGTTTTGACACAGGCTTGCCCTGAACTCAAAGCAAAAGAAACAAACAACTGCTGAGACTGCCTAAAATCCTTAGTCCTGCTCAAATAATAACGCAATTGCGTGTGTACATCTAAAGTGTGCAAAATCTTTTCCCCTTTATTTTGGGGATCTGCATAAAAAGTAGGCAAATGAATAGTTTGGTTTAAAGCCACACTAGAAACCACCTTAGGCATAAAGGAAGGATTAGTACGTAAAGATACCCTATCCTTATGAAAATCAAAAAAGGCTCTACCGCCATAAGGGCCTGCAACTCAGAAACCCTTCTTGCAGAAGTAATGGCCAACAAAAAAGCAGTCTTCCATGACAAGTATTTCAATTCAGCAGTAGCCGCAGGCTCAAAAGGTTGTAGAGTAAGTTTCTCCAACACAAAATTGAGATCCCAAGCAGGAGTAGGAGCTCTACGTGGGGGTCTTATATTCTTTGCCCTCTAAGAAATTGCTTGAACAAAGGATGCGAAAACAACGGTGGGTCACAATCATAGTGAGCTGAAATTGCTGCAGCATGAATCTTAATGGAAGAGAAAGACAAACCTTTGTCCAATAACTCAGTAAGATATTGAAGAGCCACACTCAAATTAGGCTCAGAAATCTCCAAATTGTTTGCTGCACTCCAAAATAACAATCTCTTCCATTTTTCATGACACTTTCCTTGTACTAGGTCTTCTGGCTTCCATAATCACATTTAAAACTTGTTGAGGAAGTTGAGACCTGCTGTCTTTCAAAACAGAATATGCCAGGCTGTTAGATGAAGAGAGTGAAGCTTGACATTGAGCAGGTGACCGTCCCTCTGAGACAACAGGTGTGGAATCAAGGGTAAAGGCCATGGAGGCTTCCTTACCAGACTCCTCAGTAATGGGTACCAGTGCTGCCGAGGCCAATCTGGAGCTATTAAAATCATCCTTGGCTTGTCTTGTCTGACCTTTAGAAGCACCTTTGGGAGAAGAGGCAAAGGTGGAAAAGCATACACATGAAGATTTTTCCAACTGAAAGAAAGAGCATCCACTTTCCAAGCTGTGTGATGAAACCTCTTTGTGCAAAACTTTGGCAGCTGGTGGTTTAGTGGAGAAGCGAACAGATCTATGTCTGGAGTTCCCCATGACACTGTCAATTTTGAAATACATGAAGATCCAGTTTCCACTGTGGGGATCCATGATTTGTCTGCTTAACACATCTGCTAAGGAGTTCTGTGCTCCCGGCAGAAACCTTGCCTGAAGAGTTAGTTGCAAGCTGAGCGCAGTCTCCCATAAAATCATTGCTTGCCTGCACAATGGGTAAGAATGTGTTCCCCTTGTTTGTTGATGTACCACATGACAGTTGTGTTGTCTGTTAGAATCAACACCTGCCCTGGAAGAAGTAATTCCTTGAAAGCCATTAATGCAAACTGGACTGCTAACATCTCTTTCATGTTGATATGTAGATGCTGTAGTCTGGCAGGCCACTTGTCTTGTATCCACTTTCCATTTAGATGAGCTCCCAAGCAATGTCTGAGGCATCTGTCGTTAGAATCTGACTCGCCTCTGGCCGGGTCACAGAGAGTCCCTTGTTTAGGTGACATTCCTGAGCCCACCACAAAAATTCCTTTTGAATGCAAGGTATTATTTGAATGACAGTGTCCAAATCCTGGCAGTGCTGTGTCCATACATTTTTGAGATACCATTGCAGCTTCCTCATATGCAGTTTGGCATTGGGAAGCACCAGAATACAAGATGCCATGAACCCTAAGGCTTGAAGGACTGTCCTTGCAGTCAGCCCGGACTGAAGAGATAGTTGATGGAAGTAACTGGAAAGATTCTTTTGTTTGTCCGGGGTTAAAAGGCCATCTGGGCTGCTGTATTCAGTCTCACACCCAGAAAGCACATGTCTTGAGAGGGTACTAGACTGGACTTTTTTTCGTTCACAGAATACCCTAGGCATCTTTGCACTGCTATGACATATTCCAAATGCTGTAGAAGGTCTTCCTTTTCTTGAGCCAGAATCAGGCAGTCGTCCAAGTAAGGATAGATTTGAATTCCTTTTAGCCTGAAGTAAGCTATCACTGGAGCCAGAACCTTTGTGAATACTCTGGGCGCAGTAGATAAGCCAAAGGGCAATGCAGAGAACTGATAATGAGAATTTCCAGCTCGAAAACGCAGATACTTCCTGCAACTTAGTCTTATAGGCACATGAAGGTAAGCTTCCTTGAGATCTAAAGTTACCATCCAGTGATCTTTGCCCAGCAGAGGTAAAAGCTGTTGTAACGTCAACATTTTGAACTTGGGAATGTCCAGATAAGTGTTGAGGATAGATAAATCCAAAATTGGTCTCCACGTGTTCCCCTTCTTCGGTACTAGGAACAGGCGAGAATAAAATCCTAGGCCCCTTTCTGGCACAGGAACTGGCTGAATGGCCCCTATTTGGAACAACAGAGAAATTTGCTTGTGAGCCTCTGTTCTTTGTAGAGGAGGAATGTCTGGCATGCCTTTGAAAGGAGGCAAGGTATGGAAATAAAACCTGTAACCGTGGTGAATGATATCCAGAACCCATCTGTCTTGGGTAATTAAATTCCAATTTTCTTTGAAAAGAGACAGCCTTCCTCCCAAAGGTGCTGCCAGGCGAGAATGAACTGGCAGCTGAAAAGGCAGGTCATTGGGTCTGCTTACGAAAGGACTGACCCCTGCCCTCACCAGAAGTCTGAGCAGGGGAACTCCCGGTCCTAGGCCTAAAAGAACCTTGAGCTCTGCCCCTACCACCGCTAGACCTACCCCTAGACTGGGAATCATAAGCAGGATAAGTCCATCCCTTAGTAGGCCAATTTCTACTAAACTTCGGAGGCTGCACCTGCAAAAAATCCTTAACAGTTTGCATAGACTTAGCCTTGTCCTCCATTTTCTTTAAAACTGCTTCCACAGGCGAACCAAACAACACATCAGACTGTAAAGGAGCATCCAAAATCCTTGTTTTAACATGCTCAGCTAAATTCTGATCTCTCAACCAGGCGTGCCTACGAAGAACAGAACCAGTGGCAGCCACCCTCGAGGAGGCCTGCACAGCATCAAAACCACACTGCAAGGAATGTTTACCCACCTGTTCAGACACATGAACTAAATCCTGCAACTCTTTACACTCAATACCTACCGCCAGAGCATCCACCTTAGATTTCAATTGTGAAAGGAGATAATTCTGATATTTTAACATGTGAAACTGACAATTCAATGCCCTCATGGCTAAAGTGGAAGAAGTATACACTTTCTTTCCCCATCTATCCAAAGCCCTTGCCTCTTTATCAGGAGGGACAGGATTTTTAACAACAGAGGCCTTCACACCTTTAGGCCCCTGAGAGACAGTTTCCGGGTCTGCCCTAGGACTCTTAAAAAGATACTTGAGCTTCAGGCACCCTATAGTACCTATCCGGTTTAACTGGGGCAGGAGGCAAAGAATCAGGATTCAGGGAAGCCTCTGCAAAAACATCTTCCACTACATTCAGAACAGGAGGTATAGCTAAAGGCCTATGCTGGGGTAAAAACAAGAATTCCCTAAGCCTCTTCCTGGAATCAGAGAAATCTTGACCTTCCCATTTAAAATGCTCCCTCATGGAATGCAGAGTCTCTGAAAATGAAAAATCCTCAGGAGGAGAAGCTGAAGGAGTAGAATCATCCACATCAGAATCAGAATAAGGAGGATACTCCTGCAAGTCTTCAGCCAAGACTCAGAAGCCTCCGAACATTGCTCAAAACTCTCAAACTCAGGTTCCACCCTAGGCCTCTTATCAGGAGGGGCATAGAACCTCTAATCATAGTAATCAAATCCTCTGCCATTTTAAGCATATGTTTCTTAGGCAAAGACCCTGAAGCACTAGGAGAAACCCCCACTGAAGCTAAACTTGGCCTGCCTCTCAAAGAAGCCTTGGAAACAGAAGGGGAGGCTCTAACCACCTTAGGAAGAGAGGGAAGAACAGCCACCTGAGAAGCCCCTCAGCTTGGCCTACTTCCTGAGAGGATACATCCTGTAACAGTAAAGTCTCTCCCTGAGACTCCAAAGAAACTCCTGGCAGAACTTCCGGCTCCACTGAGTTTTCTAAAGAACCGACGCCTGGGACTGTCGGTTCTTCCACTCTAGGCTTTGCTGCTTTGTCCTTGCGCTTTTGGCGAAGCGGCCGGAGCATCCGACGGCATTTTATAATTACAACGCTTCCCAAAAACTAACCTGGCACAGTCTAACCTTCTCTTAATAGTGCGTTTGTTAAATCTAGCACAAGAGCGGCATCCAACAACGCCGTGCTCAGGCCCTAAACAAGGTATACACAAAGTATGGTAATCCCTATGAGGTATCTGTTTCCCACAAGAAATACAGTTATTCACTTTTTCTGACATCCGGTTAAATACTGAGGCAAGAAAAACCAAAATATTCCCCAACGGGTACTTAGCCAACTTTGATTCGGTCTGAAACTCTGACTTCAGAAACTTTCAGAACGCCAACCTGCACTCGCAAAATTGCTTCTGCATCGGACCATGCGGCAAAAAAGACTGAAGATATGACGTCGGTCATGCGCATTAGTACCCTGACGTACTGACGTCAGTCTAATGCGCCCTGACCGACGTCAGCCATATACTTTGGTATTCGGGCCGACTGGACAGCGGACTACCCAATAGTTAGGACTGCAGCAATGTGGAATGAAGAACATCAGAATGATTATACACAGAACAAAACATGTTTTCAAATTTACATTAGTAACTCCAGAAAAAAGTTAATGAAAAGAGTTCTACTTAACATAGCTATAAAAACTTTTGCGACAACAACTACATTCCAAAAACAAAAAAAAAAATTTTTTTTTTTTTTTTTACATTTGTTCATGGGAAGTGAGTTTCTTCAGTAGATTCATAGGAAGTAAGAAACAAAGGCTACAGTGAGTAGGTAAAATAGGCAGCAGAGGTGGTACTGGAAACAGTGAATACTGTTTGTTTGGATTCTAGCAATGGCATAGCCATTGAGAAGTTAGGAGGATTCTTAGGTGCTTTTTAAACATGGTGGTGTACATGAAATGGATGTTAGTTCAGTTGGAAGCTTGTTCCCTAAATTACCAATAGAGTTAGTGAACAAGCACTCCCCAGACTTATTCTTGGATTTTAGGGTAGATACTAATACCCTATTGGCAGATTGTAGGGTGGTTAGGTTTTTGAAAGGGCTAACAAGGTTACAGAGTATGGGAGCATTTGAGGGATGATGCAGAATATTATGAGTGATGGTAAGTTGTTGTAATAGAATCTGATTTTGTAATTCTAGCCAACCTAATAGTTTAAGATTCTGGCAGTGATGATTTCTAAATGAAGAACCAGTAGCAAATTTGGCTATGTTATTAAAGGATGTTAATAATTTATGGATATTGCTTTTGGAGAGGTTTGCGTAAATTGGGGAGGCATAGAGAAGGGTTGAGAGTAGGTGAGTTTGGGCGATAGTGGACCTAGTTGAGGCTGTGAGAAAGGGTTTGAGTCTATAAAGGGAACCGAGTTTTCTATTAACTGATTTAACAGTTAGTTTAATATGTGTTTCAAAGGTAAGATTATGATCAATTGTAACCCCTAGAAGTTTGGTGGTCATATCAGGAGCTATTGTAGTACCATTATTGGATGTGACTGTAAAGTTAATAGAGGAGGGCTTAAGGGTGGGAGTAAATACCAATAGTTTTGTTTTTTGGGGGGTTAAGGAGGAGACAGCATTGATGAAACCATTTCTCAACTAAGTTAAATACTGTTTGGGTCTTAACTTGGAGCTGTGCAGGTGAGGAATCACTACATATTAATGTTGAGTCGTTGGCGTTTTGTATACAGGTGGCTTGTGGAATGGATGTTTTCAGATCATTAATAAAAATAGTAAATACAGGCGGTCCCAGAATGGAGCCCTGTGAGATACCGAGAGAGATAGGGAGCTGAGGGGATAGTTTATTATTCCAAACGACTGCTTGCTGTCTAGTCTCTATATAGGACTTAAACCACTTGACAGCTTGGGTGTCAAATGAGAGAGACAAGTGTTTCTAACAGTAGTTGATGGTTAACCATGTCAAATGCCTTTGAGAGGTCAATAAAGAGGGCTGAGGACAGTATGTTATTGTTACGGGTTTTATTAATGGAGTCAGTAAAGGATAATAGTGTTGTTGTCATACTATGGAATGGCCTAAAGCCATGTTGGCAGTCCATTAGTAGGTGGTTTTGGAGGAGGTAATCAGGTATTTGGCTGCAAATACATCTCTCCGTAATTTTTCTGCAAGTGGGGAAAGTAGGGCTATGGGGCGGAAGTTTGAGAGTTCGTTTGAGTTACAACCCTTATGGAGAGGTATAATGTGAGAGACTTTCCAAAGATATGGGATGGAGCATTCAATGATGGTTCTGTTAATTAATAAAGAAACAGGGTAAACAAGAACTCCAGCTGCCATTTGCAGGTATTCAGCTGGAAGGAGGTCAGCTGATGGGGTACAAGGTTTAAGTTTGAAGAGTAAGGTACGTATGAGTGATGTTGGCACTGGTTCATAGGTTCACACTAGGCTATCTGCCCTAGGGCATTTATAAGCCTAGCCAGAGTGTGTTTGGCTTTCGCCACCCATTTTAAATTAATTTTGCTATGCCCTTTTTCGAGGTTAGTATACTGTGCCTCTGTCTAACAGTGACACAGAAGTAATACCCGGGGTAAACCTACGATCTCCCATCCACTCATCAAGATTCCTCTTGAAGAGAGTCAATGAGGGACTCTGCCTAACCTGGACTGGAATTTTATTCCAGAGTGAAGGGAGCCTCTGGGGTATGAATCTGTCCCTCCAGCATGTCCTATTTATTTCAGTGCTGAGGTTCAAGTCTCTCGAGCGCGTAGCTCGATGGGATTTGGATTTTCTGAGGTGCAGCATGTCCATTAATTCCGGGTTGGACATGGCTTTATACATCAGGCACAGATCGCCTCTGAGCAGGCGGTATGCCACTGAGTAGAGATGGAGTTTCTTTAACCGGGCAGCATATGGCATCCGTTTGAGCCCTTTGATCCTCTTGGTGAGGTACTTTTGGGGTCTTTACAGTTGCTGCAGGTGTCTGGTAAGGTACATCCCAAAAGGGGCATTGTACTCAATTATGGGCCTGATGAGGGATTAGTAAAGAGGCACGATGACCTCTCCTGATTTAGATGTAAATCCCTTCATGATTAGGTGGGCTATATAAAATGTTTTTCTAACCACTTTGGCCATGTGGTTGTCAAATGAGAGATTGCTATCAACTTGGGTCCCCAGGTCCCTAATTACTTCTTCTGTACTTAATGGATTACCACCTATGTGGTAATTTGTGGGCACTTTGTTTTTGCCAAAGGGGATGACTATACACTTTTTGGCGTTTAGCTTGAGGCCATGGCTCTGGCACCAGTTGTCTGTTTCTATGAGGCCCTTTTGGTGGATGCTTGTGTCGGCTGGAGAGTCGATTATGGTGCCCAGTTTACAGTCATCTGCGAACTTGATCAGCCACAGTCCTTCCGTGTTGACCTGTACCTCTGAGAAATATATACCGAACAAGAGAGGTCCCAGGACTGAGCCTTGTGGGACGCCACTTGTAACTGGTTTGGGGTCTGACATGGCTCCAGCAATTCTAACCATGTGTGTTCTGTCCTTGAGCCAGTTTGCAACCCATCTAGTGACATAGGGGTTTATATTTAAGCTGGTGAGCTTATCTATAATGCCCGAGTGGGGTATTGTATCAAAGGCTTTTGCGAGGTCCAGGTAGGCTGTGTGGACCACCTTCCCCTTGTCAATGGCCTTGGTGACTGCTTCAAAGAAATCAACCAGGTTTAAGAGGCAGGATCTGCCCTTAAAGCCGAACTGGGTAGGATCCAGTGTCTGTAGGTCCCCAATATCTTTATTTATGAGGTCCATGATGATCCTTTCCATAGCTTTGCAGACCAAGCTAGTCAGGCTTATGGGGCGATAGTTTCCAGGATCCGTTGAGGCACCACCTTTGTGGAGAGGGACCACTGTTGCTGTACGCCACTCTTTGGGTACATATCCTGTAGTAAGGCTGAGATTGAACAGTAGTTTTATGTTTGGGTTTAGCTCTTCTTGGAGTTCATGTAGGACGCAGCCCGGGACACCATCTGGTCCCATTGATGCTGTGTTTTTTGCTTTGGAGAGGGCAGCTCTTACCTGAGCATCTGAGATGTCAGGGGAGCAGCACTCTGCTGGGATAGATACTTGCCCTTTTGGTGGGGGGGGGGGGGAGTCTGCGCTGAACCTGTCAGCTAGGATGTTGGCAATGTCTGTGGGCTCGATGTATTTTTTGTCATTTTGGAGTAATTTTGAGCATATCTGGGAATTCCCACCCAGGTTCCTAACATAACTAAAGAAAGCCTTGTGATTATCCTTAGTGTCCTGTGCAATTTTTCTCTCGAAGCTGGCCTTAGACAATTTTATGAGTGCCCGTAGTTTTTTGCTAATACTGATCAGAGATGCCTTCCCTTTTTGGGATTTTGCTCTATCATGTAATAGCTTCCTCCTTCTATTGTATAGTTTGTTTATGGCTGGGGTCCACCAGACAGGATGTCTGCCTTTGGAGGATTGGGTCTAGGTTTTATTTGGGATTGCATGATCCATGCATTCCTGAAGGTGTTCATAGAATACATTTATAAAGGATTCTGCGGTCTGGGCCATATTTTCCACAGGCTCGGGGGCTTTGAAGGATTCCACCTCAGTTTTGAGGAGTGTGAAATTTGCTTTAGAGAAGTTTTTCACTGTGGTTTTCCAGTGTTCTCAGGAAGGCCGAGTGGGGTTCCTGGGTTTGGGAGGGTGGTCTGTAGCAGGCTATAAACTGGAAGGCAGTTTTACCCACTGTTAGTTGCACATGGATAGTCTCTGATGCTTTGTGCTGTGCCACCAACCTGGAGGTGTGGGTATCTTTGACAAATATTGATACTCCCCCTCCTTTTGTGGTTCGGTCCAAGTTTTGGGGCCGAAAAGCATGGTATGAGGTATAACCTGGTAGTGCTGGGGTGCTCTCGGCAGCCTTGAACCAGGTTTCTGTTACTGCACAGGTACCGATGTTCTCCATGCTAAGGAGAGTTTCGAGTGTGTGCATCTTGAGGTTTAGACTTCTGGCGTTGAGTAGCATTACTCTTAGTTTCTTATCCCTTGTGATACCTATGGAGGTGGGTTTGTCTTTTGAGCCTTGCCTAAAAAAGGCACTATGGGGAAGCAAGAGCCTTTGCCAATATCCGAAAGCCCAGGGGTGACAGGTGCAAGCCGTCCCTAGCGAAGCATCGTGGCTGGTCGAGCATGTCATCCCAGGCTGACAGGCATTGGATCCCCTTTGAATGACACCAATACTTAAGCCAATTGTTGGTTGGAATTATAATTGTTGGAACTGTAGTGTGTGTGTGGCAGGTTTGTTGGGAGGGGTGACTCATTTGTGATAACTGATGGTATGGGGGGTAGGTATTAGCTAAAGAGGTAACTGTTTCAGAGAAAATTTAGTTAAAAATATCAGCAATCTGGATGGGAGAGTTTTAAGACAAGTTGGAAGGAGTAGGTGTTTTGGACTGTCCAGGGTGGAGCAATTTATTTAATCCTAACCAGAATTTTTGTGGGTTTTGATGTTGGGCCTGTTGGAACTTGAGGTAATAGTTTCTTTTATCCAAAAATATTGATTTTTTGTAGCATTTCTAAGCTGTTTAAAATGTAGGTGATCATTAGGGTTTTTAGTATTTCTCCATTCAAACCAGGATTTATTTCTCAGTCTCATTTTTTGTCTAGTCTCCTTAGTAAGCCAAGGAGCAGGTTTGTTTCTAATTCTAATAGTACGAGAGGGAGCATGGAATTTGTAAGAATTTGTTATTTGCACTGAAAGGATCAATGTGGTTTTGTGCAGGGGAGGCAAATATTTGACATTTAATACAGTAATGATGATCCAGGGGGAAGCAGAATGTACAAAAGTACCACTATTGTTAGTGGACACACTAAACCATGACTATGAAGTGTTTATGTCTATAATGGCAAATTTGTTGCCAAAATTCATAGATATGGATCAATGGGGTTTTGTGCAGGAGAGGCAAATATTTGACATTTAATACAGCAACGATGATCCAGAGGGAAGCAGAATGTGCAAAAATACCACTATTGTTAGTGAATCTTGATACAGAGAAAGCATTCAACAGATTAAGCTGAGATTTTATGGGTAGGGCAATGAAAGCATTTACATTCCCTGACACAATTAATAAGGTTAATTGGGAGGATATTTGACAGATTGGATGTGAAAATTAAAGTAATGGGGTTCTTCTCTGGTAAGTTGTGTTTGAACAAAGAAATCAGGAAGGGTATCCTCTTTCCCAATGGTTATTTGTGTTATATTTAGAACCACTGGCGAAGAAAATAACAGACTCAGAAATTCAAGGCTATAACTTGTTGTTGTTGTTTGTCTTTTGCCTTTTCCCGGTTAGGGGTCGCCAGAGCGGAACTCCGGTCCGCTAATGATTGGCAGTAGATTTTCACGAATGCCAAGGTGCCAGCTCGACGTCCAAACTTCAATGAAGGCACGCCCATTTACGCATGTCGTTCGAACACCCAACAAACCACAGGGAGTACATGCAGACTCCACACAGAAGGCACTCCCCGCACTTCAGCCGAGAATTGAACAGGAGAACCTCTTGCTGTGAGGCAACAACGCTACCGCTGCACCACCGCGGATTCAAGGCTATAACTTGTACAGCAAGAAAAGTTGGTTTCATTTGCAGATAATATTATTTAGTATCTGATAAATCCAGAAAAGGGCATTTCAGTATTGTGGAACATTCTGAGACAGTTTCAGGTCTTTTCAGGATACAAAATTAATGAAAATAAAGCAAAGACAATAGCTATAAACTATGTACCCACAGATGAATTGGTTCAAGAATACCTATATTTATGGGAAAAAGATAAAGTACTTAGGAGTAAAGGTTAAAAGGGACTCTGTTATAGCACCTAAGGATACATGGGAAGAGACTAAACAAAAGATAATAGAAAAACTGAGAAACTCGAAGCTCTACTTCATGGCTAAGGATAGCAAGATACAAACAGTGAAAATATTTTTAGTCCTTTTAATTTCATACACAGGTCAGGGCAGCCGCGGTGGTGCAGGGATTAGCATTGCCGCCTCATAGCAAGAGGTTCTCCGGTTCAATCATCGGCTGAGGTGCCTTCTGTGCAGAGTCTGCATGTCCTCCCTGTGGTCATGTGGGTTTCCTCCCACATCCCAAAGACATGCTGTAGGTGGATTGGACACACTAAACTGGCCCTAGGCTTGAGTGCGTGCGTGTGTGTGCCTTCTGTGGATGGTTGGGCACTGGGCTGGCAACTAGACATTGTAAAACTCCACTGCCAAAAATGAGTGGACAGATGATCTGCTGTGGCGACACCTAACCGGGAAAAGCCGAAAGAAGAAGAAGTTTCATACACAGGTCAGGAGTATTTTTTTTCAACCAGAGGAGAAGTTGTGGACAGCAATTAACAAAGAGTTGAAGGATTTTATCTGGGAGGGGGAAGAGGGCAAAAGTCACGGGGGATTAGGATTACCTGATTTAAAGGGATATTTCAGAGTTACACAGTTAAGGCTCATATACATAGCACAAGCAGAAAGCTATAATTCAAAGAAAAAAGGGATGATGATGAAATGGAGGAAGCTCAAGAAATAAGGAGAGAATGTGATTCGGAATGCATATCCTTAAGGAGAATAACAATAGTCATATATATAGTCATCGCCACAGGGGCTTCCTACCGTACTCACCACTCTCTCTCACTAGCAGAACTGGGCTGGCTAGAGCTCCCCCACCTCCTTCAATGGTACCAACTCACACTCGCCCACAAACTAATAAATCAAACACTAAAAGTCCCATCCCTCCAGAATCTACTCCAACCCTACATAACCACGAGACCACTAAGATTCAACCACAAAAACCTCCTACAGATCACAAGAGCCATTAACTCTGCTGGAGAAGCATTATTCTCCTGAACTATAGCCAAACTCTGGAACTCCCTCCCATCCTCAATTACCTGTGTAACTTCTTGCACCCACTTTAAATCCTTACTAAAATCACATTTCAAAACTTGCCAGATATACCCTTGCAACCCCCCCCCCCTAATACCATCCACTCCCCCCACCCACTACCTCTCTCAGCCCCCTATCAACAACCTACTCTTAGCAAGCTTGGCTACTCATGCTCCGAGGCTACCTACAACATAATACTAACTTCTTGTAGCAACAACTGCTAATGGCTGTTATGTACCTCAAAAACAGATTGCATCAATTGTTCACTGATGAATCTCAACTACATTTGTAACCATGTTTAGTATATGTCACCATATTTTAAAATTGTACTATGTTCTACAGCTGTTTTACATCTGTTTTATTCTTGTCTTGCGTCCTTAACTGGACTAATGTCTATATTTAAATTATATGTTTTTTAACAGTATAATGCAAATAATACTTAATGTGCAGCTTTTCTCCCTGGGCCTCCGCTGAAAACGGACCTGTGTCCAGTCGGACTCTCCCGGTCAACAAATGTAAATAATAATAATAATAATAATATAGAATAGTATAGTCATAAAGTAGGTTAAAGTATTTTAAGAGCTAAGCCAACACGGGAATGGAGAAGAGATTTTGCCGATAGCGATGCCTGCAACTAGGGGTTCAGAGAATAGGCAAGAGGAGGCTGAAATTTACTGGTGAAAACTGGCAAAGGAGCCAAGGCATTTGGAGCAAATAATTAGAGACAGAAAAGTAACAGAATCGTAAGAGGCCAAGAATACATTTGGAGTACAGGCTAGAGACCGTCTTCTCCATCAAGGATTGCTATCAGAGTATGGGCAAAAAGAAAGGAACAGGGGATCCTAAGTGAAAGAACAGCACTGTTAGAGGTTTTTTATTTATTTATTTTTTGTTGTTGAATCTAGAACAGAAGCTACTGTTAAAACATGGATAATTAGTAGGGCATATAAAATACTGCATGATACCTATAAAAATCAATTACAGGTGGTTAGAAAGGACTGGAAAGAGAGACTAGATAAGCAATTCACAAAGAAACAATGGGTGAATATCTGTACAGCTCCCAAATATGTAACAAAGTCCAGAAAATGTAAGGTTTTTGCTTGGAAGTGTTTGCATATGTATTTTTTTTTTAACCCCAAGCATACTCCACAGAATATTTCCTCAGGGAGACAGCAAATGATGGAGGTGTGATGGGGAAGAAACGGGTAACTGTAACATATTATTTGGGAGTGTAATGAGTTGGCAGACTTTAAAAATTCCTTGTAGAGAACTCTGTCAGAAATACTTGGTGAGCAAAATGGTGTAACTAAAGAAATAATTTTTTGAGCTGTGATACAGGATCTGAATTGCCTAGACACAGTAAGGCTTAATTCTAGTGGTTGCCAAAAAAAGCAATTACTAGAAAATGGAAATCAAAGTCTAAACCAATCGTATTAGACGTACTGAATATATTAACAGAGATAAAAGAACAGGAAATGCGATCTTTAGAAAAGGGTAAGAGCAAATTGCATTGGAAAAAAATGGGAATTGTTGGAACAATACATGCAGAATAATGTTTTGTAGGTGGAATGAGGTTTAAGGAAAGGCAGGAATTGAATGACTTATGTAATGCTCGATTGACAATGACTGTAGAGAAGATTGCACTGGATGTGTACTACTTGCAACTGAAAATGTCAATATGGTTTGCTTTCATTTATATGAATGTATGATTGCTTATGTTATAAGTGATAATTCAATAAAGATTTTTTGTTTAAAAAAGAGGAAGAGAACTATGTTTTTTTGGTCTTTTGATGCAAACAGACAATCCCTCTCTCCCTTTTTTTAGAATAAAGTGCAATCTGGAATCTTGCGAGACAATCTTTAAGATCCTCTGGTCTGTAAGCCAACCAGCCACCTCCTTGAGCAATTGAAAAGAGGATGGGGTTAAAGGGTAAGGATTTTTTTTTATTGGGGGGGGGGGGGCTAGTACCCTAACATCTGCTCCTTACTGGGAGCCAGAAGACCATCCTCTATCTTTCCTGCTGCCTTTATCTTCCTGTTGCCTTTTTTTCTGTGAGTTCTTCCTACCTTTTCGGTGCTTGCCTTTGTTCCCTGCTTGCACTAGTAAGGACCTTGTTTAGAGAGAGAATTTCTGTTATATTTGGTGAAGTGAAATGGAGACCACCCAATATCAAGGATGCATCAATATCTCTTCTGGGATACGCTCCTAACACTGGCAGGTGAAGTTCTCTCCTGACGGCAGCATGTCCCAAACTAACATATCTTCTGGTAGGGAATTAGTATCCAAAAAGCGTCCACCCTCTCTGTGTTAAAAACTAGAGTTGGGGAAAGCTGTGACCTGTAGTCCAGTACAACCTCCTCTTAAAAATCAGTCAAATATTCTAATTGGAGATACCTCCCTCTAATACTTGGCAAAGGGAATTCCAAACAAAAACGTCTACTCTGAATTCGGCTGCAGATTACTTGGATTTGGAAGAAACCCTGAGCTAATTTAGCCCAAATTCTGAGAGGGAGGCAAGCTGACGACATGGAAATATGACCTGCCAAGAGGAAGCTGTCTGCACATAAGAGGCACTTACTTAGAACTGCCAGGTCTTGTGTGCTGGGGCAGCCACAGGAGATGTGACTGCTGCGAGGAAATCCCTGGATTCAGACTTAAAGGTGCAGATGTCTCCTCTGGCAATTATTGTAGGGATTCCCTCACTAAATCCCTTCTCTGATTAAATAAATAGCATTCTGAACTGAAAATCAGCATTCAGTGAGAAGTACAGGACTTTGCCTTCAATCCACTAAAAAGAGATAGGGGCTGCAGACAGAAAGCCCTCTGGAGGAGGGATGACTGAGGCTTCAGCAGTAGCAAGAACTAGGGCCGTGAGATATTTAAGTACTTCCATTGAGCAGATGCTCTTGGACTCAGTAATATCCAATTAGCTTTCTTGAAAGTTCAGTGGTGTGCTTCTCCTTCTCCCTAAAGATGCACTTCTCTCCTTTTTTTTGGGATGAGTATCCACACCACCTCACTGATGCATACCTGCAGATATGGCTGATAATCTTGATAAGGCTGTGAACCTCAGTTAGGCCTTGCATACTGGGAGGGCCTCCTGTCTTCTTTCCAAAGTCTTCAAACAAAATGCCTGGGAGATACTACAGCTAACCACATCGTGCTCTGGACCATGACAGAAAATGTACTGCAAACACATGTGATAACTTTCTCAGAAACAGACATACCATTTGGAAGTTCACTTCCAGAATGGCTGCACAAAAGCAATCAAACAGATTACAGACAATTAAAGAAATGAAAAAAGTGGTCTCTCAGTTTTCTTCATACAATCCTGGACTGATGCCATTCTGAGACATACTACTTGTATAGAACTCATCTATGATGCAAAAAAAAGAACTCAAGACGATGCAGACAGATTTAAGGAAGAAAGCTGTGGTGGCTGTAATACCTAAAGACAGTAAAGACCCAGCTTCATATAAGCCCATTTCGATTTTAAACCAGGATTACAAAGTGTTTAGGTCTATAATAGCAAAAACAATAGCAAAGGTGTTGCCATAATTGACAGATATGGATCAGTGCAGTTTTGTGGAGGGCAGGCAAACATTTCACGTTGATAGAACAATGAAGATCCAGACAGAGAAGCAGGAAATGAGACAATACCATTACTGTTGGTGGGTCTTGATGCACAAAAAACATTCAACAGAGTAAGCTGGGATTTTATAAGTAGGGCAATGGAAGCATTTGTATTCCCTGCTACAATAAGGTTAACTGGATATATGAGGGAATGGAGGCAAAAAAAATAAAATGAGAGGATTACTTTTTGACATGTTCTATCCGAACAGAGGAACCAGACAGGCGTGTCCTTTTCCCCCTTTGTTATTTACATTTTATTTACAGCCATTGAAACAAGGGACTGAGAAATTCAAGGATATAATGGATACGGTTGTTGTTGTGTCTTTCGGCTTTTCCCGGTTAGGGGTCACCACAGCGGTCTGCTAATGACTGGCAGTAGATTTTTACGTGCTGAGTTGCTGGCTCTGACGCACAACCTTCAATGAAGGTGCGCCCATTCACGCATGTCTCCACACAGAAGACGCTCTAGCTGAGAATCGAACAGGACAACGTCTTACTGTGAGGTGACAATGCTACCGCAGCACCACCACCACAGCTACATAATCAAGAAAAGTTGACTATTTACAGGCAATATTATTTTGTACCTGATAAAACCAGAAAAAGGACATCTCAGTGTTGTAGAATATTCTGAGCTAGCTTCAAGTCTTTTTGGGATATAAACTTAATGAAGACAAAACAAAGACTATAAATATAGAATATGTGCTCACTCATCAATTGGTTCAGCAACACCAACAGTTATGGGGACACAATAAAATAAAGTATCAAGGAGTATGGGTTAAAAAGGATTCTGTTACAGCAGCTAATGATATGTGGGAAGAAACTAAACAAAAGATAATACAGAAACTGAGAAACTAGATGCTCTCGTTTATGGCTATGGATAGCAAGACACAAGCAGTGAAAATGTTTTTATTCCCCTAAATTTTATATACAAGTCAGGTATATTTTTATCAACCAGAGAAGAAGTTGTGGACAGTAATTAATAAAGAGTTGAAGGATTTTATCTAGAAGGGAAAGACATTAAGGATTAAGTGAGATACGTTGAGCCTTCTAACAGAACAAGAAGGTTTAGGATTACCTGAATTGAAGGGATATTTTACAGCTACACAGTTAAGGCTCATATATGTAACTCAAGCAGAAAGCTACAATTCAAAGTGGAAAGGGATGATGATGAAGCAGGGAGGTAATTCAAGAAAAGAAGGAGATAGTGGGATTGTGGGTACATAGCCTTAAGGAGAACAACAGCCATACAGAATATTTTATTCATAAATCAGCAGAAAGTATTCTAAGAACCAAACCTACACGAGAATGGAGAAAGGAGAGGGAAGATTCTGCTGATAGAGATGACTGCAATTAGGGGAACACAGAATAGGAAAGAGGAGGATGAAATTTACTGGAGA
This sequence comes from Protopterus annectens, assembly GCF_019279795.1. Taxonomy (NCBI): domain Eukaryota; kingdom Metazoa; phylum Chordata; order Ceratodontiformes; family Protopteridae; genus Protopterus; species Protopterus annectens. The sequence goes on from NC_056749.1 coordinate 304,145,957, forward strand.
AAACTGCCAAATGGCCAAAGTATCGGGAGGAAATAACTAGAGAGGGAAAGATAACTGAATAGGAAGAGGCCAAGAAGACATTTAAAATACAATCTAGAAACTGCCTTCCCTATCGGGGATTGAAATTAGAGTATAGGCAAGCAGAAAGGGACGGGGGGATCCTAAATGAAAGACCTTTTTCTGGTAGGTTTTTAGTGGAATATAGAACAGAAGCTGCTGCTAAAAAAGTGATAATTACTATCACATTTAAAATACTGCAGAATAATCATATGAATCAATCAAAGGAAGTTGGAAAAGATTTAGAAGTGAGACTGGATAAGCAATTCAGAAGGAAACAATGGGAGGGCATATCTATGGCTCCCAGATATGCAACAAAGTCTAGAAGATTTAGGATATTTGCTTGGAAGTTTTTGTATAGGTATTTTTAGGAACCAAACAGACAAGAAGTTTTTTCTTCAGGTAGATAGTATTTGTTGGCGGTGTGATGGGGAAGAAAGAAGTAACTGGGAACATATGTTTTAGGACTGTAATGAGTTGGCAGACTTAAAAAAAATTCCCTACAGAGTACTCCATCAGAAAAATTGGAACAGCAAATGGGTGTAACTAAGGAAATTATTTTTTGAGCTGGGATACAGGTTCTAAATTGCCTAGACATAGTAAGGCCTTTTTAAGTTTAATTCTGGCAGCTGCCAAAAAAGCATGTACTAATAAAATGCAATCAATGTCTAAACCAACTGCACTTGAAGTAGTGAATATTTTAACAAAGGTAAAAAAACTGAAGTGGGATCCTTAGAAAAGGGTAGGAGCAAATTCCATTGAAAGAATGGAAAGAGTGAAAACAATACATTCAGAATATTATTTTGGAGGAGGAGTGAGGTTCAAGGGAAGGCAGAAATTTAGCAATTTATGTAATGTTGGATTGATGATAATTAAAGAATATATTTTTATGTATAATGTTTGCAATTGAACATGTTAACATAGTTTTCTTTTATATAAATGTATGTTTACCTATGTCTTAAGCATTAATTCAATAAAGTTGTTGAAAAGATGGTGAACATAAATGTCACCTAAATACCAGGTATAATATGGTATTTAAGATAAGGCAATATCACTCCAGCAAAGGGGTTGGTTGTTAAGATCTAAAATTCAGGTCAGACATCAAACTTAGATAGTGGCAGAGACTCTCTTTATGACAAGCATCAAGGACTCACAAAAGAGCACACCACCAAAGGAAGGGATATCAGACCCTTACCACTGCCATGCTCAAGCTATGATGAAAGACTTAAAATTAAGCCATGAAAGATACCTTAAAAGCTCATGGGGCAGGCTGCAGCATATGTGCAGACCTGCATGAACCGATGAAAGCTTAGCATTTCTTCCAGCCTTTGAAGTACTCCATTTCCAGTGAGTCTTATTTATCTTTGTTTACCAGCAATGTTAGATTGGAATAAGACATTTTTTCAGCGGAGGCCTGTGGAGATAAAACTCCAACACAATTATACAAAAAAATGAAAAATCAAGTTAAAAACTTTTTTTTTTTTTTTTACAATTTACAGTTATTTATTTATTAACAATTTACAAAGTTATTTATATATTTTACACAGGAATTGTACTTAAATGTATGGTGTTTACACAGACAGTATAAGTAACAGCAGTCTTGCAGGCAGAGTGAAAGGAAGGCATTACCAGTATTTTAAATACGTTTTACAGTGGGAAGTGGTATAGCAATGGATAGACAGGGACTGAAAGATGAAAAGTAACAGAGATCATGGAAGGTAGAGGTGACCGAAGATAAGGGCAAAGGGATGTGTAATAAAGAGAGCAGGACTGGAGGTGGTGTTAGATATATATGTGGTAGTACGGCTTGGAAAGGGATAAAAAGAATTTGGAAAATAGGCAGTAATTAAGATAGAGTGGGATGACAAAGGGGTGTAGCTTACAGTGTTGACTGTGCCTACTACATTATCAAGGAGTAGTGCAAGAATTGAGCCAGTTATTGTTTTTAGGTGTTTTAGTGCTACTTTGAAAATGTTTTTCTTTTCTGCAAGTTTTAGGTGAAGGGGTATGGAGTTCCACAGCTTGGTGACATGCTGGGCATATACACAGTCATTTGGTAGTTACTAAAAGGAATTTATTGCTGGACTTTAGTGATCTGGTAAAAATGTTATCTGACTGCTATCTGATTTTATCTCCAGGTCAGAAAGATTTTTTAACTAAGCCAATCATTTTATAACAATTTCTCTCCTCTATCACTGCAATGAATGCATTGCAACATTGTCAAAAACTTACACCCTGAACAAATATAACATAGCACATGGCAATTAGATGGAGTGATTTGTCTGCTATAGTAACAACAGCTAACGCAGAATGTTATGTTTGGTATACGAAGTGGAAGAAAAACTGTGATAAAAAAACAAATGGAAAAGGAAAAGTCAAACAGTAAGTTTATCAACAAATGGTCACTTGAAATTATGGAACAGGGGCTGCATATTTAAAGGAGAACCACACCCACAGACTAACAAAACATGTTTATTTCATCGTGGTTTGGTGTTTCCTATATTTTAACACCACTATGGGACTATTTAGAGCATTTTAAATATTTTTATATGCAATTTCTGACTCTGACCACACTGGGTCTGGCATCTTGAAATAATTCTGATTGTTTTGTCTGCCTCTAAGTATCCCAGAATGCATTGTTTGTCTCAAATAAATTGCATCATGTCTGCCACTTTTTCCCTAAAGCTCCTGTCAGTGCACTGATTTTACAGGCATTCACTGTTGTGTTACAGTCACCTACTTTTGGTTAAAATGTTATCCTTTTTCAATGACTACTTCAAACACAAGCAGTGAAAATGCTACAAAACAGAATTCAAAAGTGCATTTTACTGATTTTTCTTCTTAGAAATGCAAACTTGATTTCTTTTGTGAAGGCTGAAATCTAGTTCTTCAAGGTAT
>NC_056749.1:304156411-304173911 GCF_019279795.1 Protopterus annectens
GGTTCAGCAACACCAACAGTTATGGGGACAAAATAAAATAAAGTAACAAGGTGTATGGGTTTAAAAGGATTCTGTTACAGCAGCTAATGATATGTGGGAAGAAACTAAACAAAAGATAATACAGAAACTGAGAAACTAGATGCTCTCGTTTATGGCTATGGATAGCAAGACACAAGCAGTGAAAATGTTTTTAGTCCCCTAAATTTTATATACAAGTCAGGTATATTTTTATCAACCAGAGAAGAAGTTGTGGACAGTAATTAATAAAGAGTTGAAGGATTTTATCTAGAAGGGAAAGACATTAAGGATTAAGTGAGATACGTTGAGCCTTCTAACAGAACAAGAAGGTTTAGGATTACCTGAATTGAAGGGATATTTTACAGCTACACAGTTAAGGCTCATACATGTAACTCAAGCAGAAAGCTACAATTCAAAGTGGAAAGGGATGATGATGAAGCAGGGAGGTAATTCAAGAAAAGAAGGAGATAGTGGGATTGTGGGTACATAGCCTTAAGGAGAACAGCCATACAGAATATTTTATTCATAAATCAGCAGAAAGTATTCTACGAACCAAACCTACACGAGAATGGAGAAAGGAGAGGGAAGATTCTGCTGATAGAGATGACTGCAATTAGGGGAACACAGAATAGGAAAGAGGAGGATGAAATTTACTGGAGAAAACTGCCAAATGGCCAAAGTATCGGGAGGAAATAACTAGAGAGGGAAAGATAACTGAATAGGAAGAGGCCAAGAAGACATTTAAAATACAATCTAGAAACTGCCTTCCCTATCGGGGATTGAAATTAGAGTATAGGCAAGCAGAAAGGAAGAGGGGGGATCCTAAATGAAAGACCTTTTTCTGGTAGGTTTTTAGTTGAATATAGAACAGAAGCTGCTGCTAAAAAGTGATAATTACTATCACATTTAAAATACTGCAGAAAAAGTCATATGAATCAATCAAAGGAAGTTAGAAAAGATTTAGAAGTGAGACTGGATAAGCAATTAACAAGGAAACAATGGGAGGGCATATCTATGGCTCCTAGATATGCAACAAAGTCTAGAAGATTTAGGGATTTTTGCTTGGAAGTTTTTGTATAGGTATTTTTAGGAACCAAGCAGACAAGAAGTTTTTTCTTCAGGTAGATATTATTTGCTGTCGGTGTGATGGGGAAGAAAGAAGTAACTGGGAACATATGTTTTAGGACTGTAATGATTTGGCAGACTTAAAAAAAATTGCCTAAAGAGTACTCCATCAGAAAAATTGGAACAGCAAATGGGTGTAACTAAGGAAATTATTTTTTGAGCTGGGATACAGGTTCTAAATTGCCTAGACATAGTAAGGCCTTTTTAAGTTTAATTCTGGCAGCTGTCAAAAAAGCAAGTACTAAAAATTTGCAATCAGTGTCTAAACCAACTGCACTTGAAGTAGCGAATATTTTAACAAAGGTAAAAAAACTGAAGTGGGATCCTTAGAAAAGGATAGGAGCAAATTCCATTGAAAGAATGGAAAGAGTGAAAACAATACATTCAGAATATTATTTTGGAGGAGGAGTGAGGTTCAAGGGAAGGCAGAAATTTAGCAATTTATGTAATGTTGGATTGATGATAATTAAAGAACATATTTTTATGTATAATGTTTGCAACTGAACATGTTAACATAGTTTTCTTTTATATAAATGTATGTTTACCTATGTCTTAAGCATTAATTCAATAAAGCTGTTAAAAAGATGGTGCACACAAATGTCACCTAAATACCAGGTATAATATGGTATTTAAGATAAGGCAATATCAATCCAGCAAAGGGGTTGGTTGTTAAGATCTAAAATTCAGGTCAGACATCAAACTTAGATAGTGGCAGAGACTCTCTTTATGACAAGTATCAAGGACTCACAAAAGAGCACACCACCATCAAGGAAGGGATATCGGACCCTTACCACTGCCATGCTCAAGCTATGATGAAAGACTTAAAATTAAGCCATGAAAGATACCTTAAAAGCTCATGGGGCAGGCTGCAGCATATGGGCAGACCTGCATGAACCGATGAAAGCTTAGCATTTCTTCCAGCCTTTGAAGTACTCCATTTCCAGTGAATCTTATTTATCTTTGTTTACCAGCAATGTTAAATTGGAATAAGACATTTTTTCAGCGGAGGCCTGTGGAGATAAAGCTCCAACACAATTATACAAAAAAATGAAAAATCAAGTTAAAAACTTTTTTTTTTTTTTTTTTACAAACAATTTACAGTTATTTATTTATTAACAATTTACACAGTTATTTATTTATTTTACACAGGAATTGTACTTAAATGTATGGTATTTACACAGACAGTATAAGTAAAGTACAGTTTTGTACCTACCATAAATGTAGATGTCCGAACAGGATAGCATCTGCAGTCATAACAAATGGGTTGTCCTGTCGTCAGGCAGCCCTTCGGTCGGCCGGATTCCAAAGTCTGGGTCTGGCCTCGGCTGGTGTCGCACTTCACCCGACGTCATCTCTGCTGGTCTTCGGGTATAAAGGCATCAGCCGACGCCATTTTCCTCAGTGTTTCTTGCCCCAGATGCCAGTTGCCCTCTTGGAAAGCTAAATTTGGATGAATGCCAATGTTTCCAAAAAAGTAGAAGGCAACACAAAAAAAAAAAAAAAAAAATAAGCATGTATGTACATATATACAAACAAATACACCATAAGAGATCCCCCCCAGCTAGCTATTAGGAGGGTAAATACCCTAGGAGTACCACAGAGGGGAAGGAGGGTGGGTAATCCTGACTGCAGATGCTATCCTGTTCGGACATCTACATTTATGGTAGGTACAAAACTGTACTATGTCCTTCAAGGATGCATCTGCAGTCATAACAAATGGGTAGAATACCATAGCCAAACTAGGGGAGGAGGAAATAGAATTATGGTGTAGTTAGGATCCCTTGCAGTACAGCAGTGGCAAACCCTGCTCGGGATCTAGAGTATAGAGGTAAGTTATAATGCTTGGCAAATGTATGCACGGAGGTCCAAGTAGCCGCCTCAATAATGTCCTTGGTAGCCACTCCTCGTAAGAAAGCTGTGGTAGTGGCTGTAGCCCTTGTAGAGTGAGGTCTTATGTTCTGTGGAATTGGCTTTCCATGGTAGGAGTAACAGAATCTTATGCAATTTCCTATCCACTTGGAGATTGTCTGTTTGGAGATTGCTTTTCCTTCCCTTCCTGTTGCATAGGCTACTAGAAGCTGGTCAGTTTTTCTATTGCCCTTGGTTCTGTCCAGGTAGTAGCGCAACTGTCTATGTACATCCAAGGTATGCAGCAATCTTTCCCCCCTGTTCTGTGGATTGGGAAAGAAGGTAGGTAGATGGATTGCCTGGTTTAGAGACACTCTGGATACCACCTTAGGCATAAATGTAGGATTAGTTCTCATGGATACTCTATCTTGATGGAAGATTAGGAAGGGTTGCACTGCCATTAAGGCCTGTAGTTCCGAAACCCTTCTTGCTGAGGTAATTGCCAGTAGGAAAGCAGTTTTCCAGGATAGGTGTTGAAGATCTGCTGTTGCTGCTGGTTCGAATGGAGGGAGTGTCAATTTTTCTAGCACAAAGTTCAAGTCCCATGCTGGTAATGGTGGTTTCCTAGGAGGTTTTACATTCTTGATTCCTCTGAGGAACTGCCTGAGTAGAGGATGTGAGAAGACAGGGGATCAAGCTGTATTCTGCAGAAATAGCTGATGCATGTATCTTGATGGAGGAATAGGACAGGCCTGTATGGAGAAGCTCTGCCAAATACTCCAGGATGTTGGCAATATCTACCTTTGACACATCTTTCCCTCTTTCAGTGCTCCAAATGACAAACCTTTTCCATTTCCCTGCATAGTTCCTTCTTGTCGAAGGTCTGCGGGCCTCCAGGATAATGTCTTTAACCCTTTGGGATAAATCTGGGTTAGTTGCTGTTATGTAATGTTCCAGGCAGTCAGTTGTAGAGTTTTTAGATTTGGATGCATGATGTTGTAGTTGTTCTGAGTTAACATCAAAGGCATCAGGGGTAGTGTCCACATTCTGTTCCGAGACATGTTCCTCAGCAATGGATACCAGTGTTGTCTTGGCCAATTTGGAGCTATCAGAATTATCCTTGGACGCTACTCTTTGATTTTCAGTAGTACCTTGTGCATCAAGGGAAGAGGTGGAAATGCATATGCTGTCAGGCCTTTCCAACTGAAAGATAGAGAGTCCAGCTTCCATGCAAGTGGGTGGTATGTCCTTGTGCAGAATTTCTTGAGCTAGTGATTGAGTGGGGATGCGAATAGGCCTATTTGTGGCATTCCCCATTTCTTTGTGATGGCCTTGAAGATGTCCGGGTGTAGCATCCATTCGTGAGCATCCGAGGTTGTTCTCCTTAACATGTCTGCTAGGATGTTTTCTTTTCCCGGTACAAATATTGCCTGTAACTGAATGTTGTAGCTCAGAGCCATATTCCATAGGTCCAGGGTCATTCGGCATAGGGGGTATGAATGAGTGCCTCCCTGTTTGTTGATGTACCACATGACTGTGGTGTTGTCTGTCCTTATCATCAAATGGCCTTCTTTAAGGAATGGTCTGAAATTCTGGATTGCTAGTTTTACTGCCAGCATTTCTTTTTGATTTATGTGCAGGTGCAGTTGATCTGGGGTCCATAGTCCTTGTATGCATTTGTCCAGCATGTGGGCCCCCCAACCTAGGTCTGAGGCGTCCGTTGTGATGGTTTGGCTTGCTTGAAAATTTTTGAAGGGCAAGCCTGGGTTTGACTGGCATGCTTGAGCCCACCATAGGAACTCTTGTTTCAGGCATGGGATTAGTGGAATTTCGGTTTCTACGCTGTGCCTGTGTTGAGACCATAAATTCTTTAGGTACCACTGTAGTTTTCTCATATGCAGTCTGGCATGGGGGACCAGGATTATGCATGATGCCATGAAGCCCAAGGCCTGCAGTACTTTCCTTGCTGTTAGTTTGTTTTGCTTTGTTAATGCCAAGAAGTAAAGAGGGAGTTGTTCTTGTTTTTCTGCAGTTAGGAATGCCATCTGCTTTACTGTGTCCAATTCTGCACCCAAGAATGTTCTTGTTTGGGATGGTATTAGTCTTGACTTTTTTAAATTGACTGTGTATCCCAGGGCTTGTAGTAAGCAAATGACTCTTTGTAAGTCTTTTGTCAGCTTGCTTTTGTTGTCCGCTTGTATCAGGCAGTCGTCCAGGTATGGATATATTTGGATACCCTGTAGCCTGCAATGAGCGATTACTGATGCCAGGCATTTTGTGAATACTCTGGGCGCAGTAGATAAGCCAAAGGGCAATGCTGAGAATTGATAATGCTCTGATCCTGCAAGAAATCTGAGGTATCTTCTGCAATTTGGTCGTATGGGGACGTGCAGGTATGCCTCCTTGAGATCTAGAGTTACCAGCCAACACTCCTTGCCCAGCATGGGAAGAAGTTGCTGTAAGGTCAGCATTTTGAATTTTGGAACAATGATGAATGTGTTTAAGGCGGACAGGTCGAGAATAGGTCTCCAACTTTTCTTTTCTTGGTACTAGGAAGAGTCTGGAGTAGAATCCTTTGCCCTGCTCTGTTGGTGGCACTCTTTCCACAGCTCTCATTTTTGATAATTGAGCTATCTGTTTTAGAGCTTCTGTTTTCTGATTTGGAGGTAGGTTTGGCATTCCTCTTTTTACTGGTAAGGTGTGGAAATGAAACCTGTAGCCTTGGTCTATAGTCTGCAAAATCCACTTGTCTTTTGTGATATAGTGCCAATTTTTTGAAAATAAGGCTAACTTTCCGCCTAAGGGTGCTGCTATTTGTTCCCTGGTAGGCGGTGTCAGAGCCAAGTCACTGTGATTGTCCTGTTGCAGTGGCAGTGGTTGTGTCTGTGCCTCGCTGGTTGTTGCCTTGCCACTGGCGTCCTCTGTAGGCACCTCCTCTGGATTGATTTCTGCCTCTGGAACGTCTAATCTGAAGTAGGCAGACTTCATTCGTCTGCAACCTGTGGGTATCGGATCCGACCTCGGATCCGAGCCGGCAATTCAAAAGCTTAGGCTCCGAGCTCCTAGCTCCTCCCTCTTACCCATAACCCCTTGCCAAGCCCTGACTGACCTCAGATTTCGTTTGCCGCTTTTCAAGTAGCTACGGAATTCCAGAGCTCCTGGCGTTGGTGAAAGATAAGAGATAGTTTTTGACTGAAAAAGTTTTCAAATTCTTTAATTTCTTTCTTGTTTCAGATAGTTTAGTGTGTGTTTAGGCTTTCCTCTCTCTTTTTGTTTAATTTTATCGGGTTTTGCATAGTGTTTGTGTGTGTTGTGTGTTAGGCCTTAGGGTTACTATGTCGGAAGCCCATAAGGCTGTGTTTTCAAAATGTACCGAGTGTGGCCATAAGCTATCCCCAGCAGATGGCCACACTCGGTGCAAGAATGCTTGGGGTTGAACACCTGTCATCTGGTTGTACCATTTGTGCAGGGTTCAACCCCGGCTTTGAGGGAACGGAGGTCGGTTGGTGCTGGCGGGTCTTTTACCCCAGATACCGCCGCCTATACCCTTCCACTCAGCAACCTGTTGCTGTGAGTTCTCCCTCCGGCTGGGACTCAACCTCCCTCAAAGTTGCCGGAGGGGAAGGATTCTTCTAAGGAAAGACAGAAGGAGAGGCACAGGAGAAGCACCACAAGAGGAGAGCCGAAACTTCCAGTTCGGCTCCTCCGTCTAAGCGGGCCTCCCTGTGCCTTCTAGCTTTCCTCCTCCTCGGCTCCACTCCCCTCGGTTCTCTCCTGGACCCGAGGAGGAGGGGGCTAGCCCTTCCAGGAGGTCACCGAGGCTCTCTAGGTCCGCCGTGGCCTCCTCTAGATCAACCTTTTCTATGAGCGAAGCTGATATGGACCGGATGATGAGGAAATTCATCCAGGCCCAAATGCAAATGGGAGTGCTCCTAGCCCCCCCCCCATCCGGGAGGGGCTTCGACCCCTTTTTTCGCCCCCTTAGCTCCTTCTCCGACCCATACCACGGGTTCGGAGCTATCGGCGCCGTGCAGATTTGGATCCGGGGGTGGGTCGGATCTGATAGGTCGGCGCACCTCGGATCCGTCCCAGCCCTTGAGTGCTTCGGGTACTTCGGACCCGACCTCTCGGAGCCGAGGGCCGAGCCTCAGATCCGAGGGAGCTGGTGTGTCTTCGGCTACGTCCAGGTCGGAGCACACTGGTCTCTCGGATCCGACGGTTTCGGCTCCGACTCCGATCCGTACGTCGGATCCGAGTGGGGGTCGGCTCTCGGGGCTTAGAGAAGCTGGCTCCCCCTCGGCTTTCAACGTTATGGAAAGGGCACTGTCGAGGACATCCGGACCGCCGGTCCCTGCCACGGCTCCATCCCGCACTCCATTGCAGTTGGGCCAGGCCCCCACCAGCCGGTCCCAGGGACAGCCCGCCTCGATGTCCCAAGTGGTTCCCTTGGAACATCCAACTGCTGAAGAGTACTCCTCGGACAGCCCCGATGAAGTACCTCGAAGCGTAAGTGCAAGAGGAGGCACATGGACTCCCTGAGTCCGTCACTGAAGACACGGACTTGGATGAAGGGAAGGCTCCCTAGGTCACCCCCTGAGGACGTCTCATTTGGAGACATCATGGAGATGTTAAGGATCAGGGGGGGGGGTCTGCCCCCAAGGCTTCTTCGGACGAGTCTGTGTTCTTGGAGGCATTTGAGGCGGGCCCTTCTACCTCTTGGGTGTCCCCTCCTGCTGACCCCCTGGTGGATCTTATATCCATCAGGGCGTGGAAGGATCCGGACACCATTGAGCCTATCCCCAAGCACCCGGACCGCATTCTTTCTCCTCCATCAGACCGCACCCACTGGAGTAAGGGTCCCCCAGTAGATGCCATGATGATGGCTGCAGCCACAAAGAGGGAATTGGCCCAGGAGAGTCCCTCCGTGCATCCTCCGGGCAAGGAGTCCCATTCGATGGATCGCATTGGGAAGCGAGTTTTTAGTTCAGCGACCTTCTCCTTGAGAGCGCTGAACTACATGGCACATGTCATTAGGATGCAGCGGGATCTGATTAAAGAATACGCTGCATCTCCCCCGGAGTCCATCTCGAGTGAGGACAAACAGGTTTACTCCACCCGAATGGCCACTCTCAGATCAGTTTCCAATACATCTATGCGGCTGCTGTCTCATGCTACTGAAGGAGCCGCTAGAGCCAGCGGAGCAGGCCTAGTCATGAGGCGACAGGCCTGGCTCCGCCATTGTGATTTTGCAGAGCCCTTCAAGGCGACCTTCGCGAATGCCCCTTTCGATGGTTCTGCCTTGTTTGGCAAGACTGTTCGAGACATTAGTCCAGAGCGAAAGGACGGAAGACGCTGTCTGCCGTCGGAGTCCGCTTCTCAGCTCCCCAGAGGTCCTTCTCTAAGAACCAAAAGGGACAGAAGAAGATGTGGTTCCGGAAGTCGCAGCAGTCCCAACCTGCTCGGATAACCAGTCCTTCCGTGGCAGAGGAGGACGGGAGGTCGTCGTGCCAGAGGCAGGGGGGCTCCTGGCAATTTTGGGTCCAGAGAACCCTTCTCTGAGAGACCCACGCAGCAGCCCTGAAGGGTTGCCCGGCTGTCCGTCTCTGGAGGCAGTCGGGGGGCGGTTTTCGATGCACCTGACTTCTTGGGAGTCCATAACAACAGACAGTTGGGTGCTTCGAGTTATATCCAGAGGATATTCAATACCCCTATTCAAGATACCCAAATCTCGCAGCCTCCCAGATGTTCCACCCGACCAAAGGGAGGCGGCAGCTATCGAAATCGAGCAGCTGCTAGGAAAAAGGAGCCATCCAGCGCGTCCCCCCAGATCAAACCGGATTAGGGTTTTACTCCAGGTTCTTTTTGGTGCCAAAGAAGACGGGGGACTTAAGACCAATCTTAGACCTTTCCCAGTTGAACCTGTCAGTAACCAAGCAAAAGTTCCGGATGGTCACCCTGCAATCTATACTCCCCCTCTTGAGGGAGAACGACTGGATGTGTTCCATAGACCTCAAGGATGCGTACTACCACATTCGGATGGACAGACGATCCAGGAGGTTTCTTCGCTTCCGGCTGGGAGTCAGTCATTATCAGTTCAGGGTCCTCCCCTTTGGTCTCACCTCAGCCCCCAGGGTGTTTACCAAGGTGCTAGCGGTGGTAGCGGCCCACCTGAGGCTCCAGGGATTACAGGTCTTTCCGTACCTGGACGACTGGCTCCTGACGGCATCATCAAGGCATCTTCTGTGCTCAGCCAGGGATTACTTCCTTCAACTAGCACCAAGGCTGGGTATCACGATCAACTGGGAGAAATCTTTTCTGAATCCCACTCAAATTATAGATTTCATAGGAGGAAGACTAGACACCAGATCAATGCGAGCCTTCCTCACCCCAGACCGTATCGCCAGCCTGAAGTGTCATGTGACAACGATCCTGCAACCATCTCCATCTGCAGCTTCGGTCCTGAGGGCCCTAGGTTCTATGGCGGCAGCTATCCCGCTTCTCATTCATGCCCGTTTACGCATGCGGGTTCTTCAATGGACCCTTCAAGTTCAGTGGTCTCCTCTTTGTTCGTCTCTAAACGCTCCGATTGCGATCAGCAGAGCGTGCAGGGACTCCCTTCTTTGGTGGCTTCTTTCTCCGGAGCCCCTGGCAGGGAGACCTTTTGCGCTGCATTTCCCCGAGCCACAGTGACCAAGGACGCTTCTTGCCTCGGGTGGGGGCATTCTGCGGGAAAGATTGTCCAAGGCACGTGGAATCCCACAGAGACGTCATTGCATATAAATGTCCTGGAAATGAGGGCGGTGCTCCTAGCGTTGCAAGCACTTCACCACGTTCTTCCTTCAGGGACTATTGCGATTCAGACAGACAACATGTCGGTAGTCTGGTATATCAACAAACAGGGAGGAACCAGGTCTTACCCCCTTTGTCGAGAGGCCATGAGAGTCTGGGAATGGGCAATTTCCACCAAACGCTTTCTGATAGCAACGCACATTCCGGGAAAGTCCAACATCCTTGCAGACAAGCTCAGTCGCACCATCCTTTCTCCACACGAATGGTCTCTCAATCCTCAAGTAGCGAAGAAGATTTTTGCCGTTTGGGGGCAACCCTGTTGCGATCTTTTTGCCTCTCCCTCAAACGCCAAATGCGACAATTTCTTCGCTCTGCTTCCCCCACCAGGGGAGTTCCCGAGAGATGCTCTGGTGCATGCTTGGCCTCCCGGTCTCCTTTATGCCTACCCTCCACTTCCTCTGATGCAGAGGCTTCTGCAGAAAGCCAACAGTTTGGGGAGCAGAATGATTCTCATTGCCCCATTCTGGCCTCGACAACCTTGGTTCCCCTTCGTATGGTCTCACAAAATCAATCCACCATGGATTCTGGATCCAATTCGGATCTCATCTCTCACCCTCTGGGAATGTCAGTTCCCAATCTGCGGACCCTGAAGTTGACAGCTTGGCTGCTCCAGTTCCAACCTTAATTAGGACTCCCGGTATCTCTTCACCGGTCAAGGCCATTCTAGTGGCTGCTCATAAACCTTCCACCAGACAGGTTTATCGGAGTAAATGGAAGAGATTCTCTATATGGGCAGGACAGAGAACTTTGGATCCTTTCTCAGCTCCTATGTCAGCGGTGCTGGATTTTCTAACAGACCTCTTTCATCAAGGGGCTAGTTCTTCCACGATTAAGGTACAATTGGCAGCTATCTCGCATTATCACATTGGTCATGACACAGCTCCCCTTATGACGGCGAAATTATGCAAAGCATTTCTCAAAGGAGTTTTTTTGTTAAGGCCTCCAGTCAAGGAGGTTGTACCGCCTTGGGACTTGTCTTTAGTCCTGCAGGCCCTTACTGCTCCTCCCTTCGAGCCTGCAGCTTCTTCTGATTTAAAATACCTTTCCTGGAAGACTGCCTTTCTGGTAGCTATCACTTCAGCCAGAAGGGTGTCTGAGCTTCAGGCTCTGTGTGTCAAACCGCCTTATCTTTCTTTCTACCCTGATAGGGTGTGCCTCAGGACCAATCCATCTTTTCTTCCCAAGGGCTCTTCTGAATCCCATATTAACCAGACAATCAATTTGCCAGTGTTTTTCCCAAGTACTCAAACAAAGGAGAATACAAATTGCATTCCTTGGATGTTCATAGACAATTACGTTTTATATTAACAGAACAGCTGGCCACAGGAAATCAGATCAGCTGTTCGTCAACTTTGCTAAATTTGCTCTGGGTAAAGCAGTATCTAAAGTCACTCTATCTAAATGGATTGCTAATTGTATTCTGCAGGCATATGACACTTCAGGCAGACCTGCTCCTCAGAGGGTTACGGCTCATTCTACTAGGGCAGTTTCTCGTCAGCCGCCTTTAAGTCCCGTGTTTCATTGGATGATATCTGCGGCAGCTACTTGGGCCTCGCCTCATACTTTTATTTCTCATTACAAGGTGGATGTTGTTTCTAGAGGAAGAGCATCCTTTGGCTCAGCGGTGCTCGGAACATCCTTCCATGATGGCCACCCAAGATTCAGGTAGCTAGGGACTCTGTCCCACAGGTTGCAGACGAATGAAGTCTGCCTACTTCAGATTTAGAAGTTATGTACTCACCATAACGTTCCATCTGAGTAGGTGACTTCATTCGATGTAACCATCCCCTCCATCCCCCTGACCTTTTTAGAGCGAGTATTTATGCTGTTTTAGTGTACTGTTGTCAGTATTTTGAGGCAAACTCAATCTGAGGTCAGTCAGGGCTTGGCAAGGGGTTATGGGTAAGAGGGAGGAGCTAGGAGCTCGGAGCCTAAGCTTTTGAATTGCCGGCTCGGATCCGAGGTCGGATCCGATACCCACAGGTTGCATCCGAATGAAGTCACCTACTCAGATGGAACGTTATGGTGAGTACATAACTTCTAATTCCTGCCTCTCTGAGATTTAGAGGAGTCTGGAAAGGACCAATTTTTGGAAGGCCAGTTCCTGCTAAACCTTGGGGGCTGAACCTGTAAGAAATCTTTAACTGTTTGTACAGATTTTGCCTTCTCTTCCATTTTCTTCATTACTTGCTGGGCAGGAGAACCAAATAGACTGGCCTTATCCATAGGAGCATCTAACAGCTTTGCTTTAACATGATCCGGCAAGACCTGTTCTTTCAACCATGCATGCCTTCTTATAACTGTGCCAGTCATGGCTGATCTAAACGAAGCCTCCAGTGCATCATAGCCACATTTTAAAGAATGGTTACTAACCTGCTGAATGTTATTTACCATTTCTAGAACATATTTCTTATCTAAGGAATCATCAGAGGACAGTTTCTTAGTTAACTGATCAAGCATAAACTCTTGGTATTGGATCATATGAAACTGACAGTTCAAAGCTCTAGCTGAGAGAGTAGCAGAGGTGTAAACTTTTTACCCCATCTCTAAGGACCTGGATTCCCTTTCAGAAGGGATAGGGTTTTGCTGAGGTCGAAGCTACTGCCTTAGGCCCCTGGGAGATAGTCTCAGGATCTGCAAGTGGGGCCTTGTATAGGTGGTGATGAGTGTCCGGTACCCTGTAAAACCTATCGGGTTTGGCAGGGGCTGGAGGTAAAGTATCAGGAGCAGTGCAAACATCATTAAATGCATCATCCACAACAGGAAGAACTGGAGGTATAGCTAAGGGCCTATGTTGCGGTAAGTGTAGAAAGGTCCTGAGCCTTTCTTGAATCTGAGAAATCTTGTCCCTGCCATTGGAATTGCTCTCTCATGGCATGTAAGGTTTCTCCAAAGGAAAATTCCTCTGGTGGAGAGGCAGATGGAATAGATTCTTCAGCATCGGAATCTTCATAAGTAGAAAAAGGAGCCTCTGGATGGTCTGTAATGTCTGAATCATCAGAAGAATCATCTGAGGACACTGGCTCTGGGGCTCTGCTCTAGGTCTCTTTCAGGAGGCTGAGAGGCCCTGTCTGGGTGAGATCGGGATCCCCTTATTAAAGAGATGAGATCCTCTGCCAGAGTAAGCATTTGAGAACTGGAACTGGGCCTGTGTGAGGGGGGCTTAACAGGCACTGATTTAGCAGTTTTGGCTGCTTTAGCCCTGGCAAAGGCCTTAATAGACATGGCTGCAGGTGGCCTAGCAGCACCACGTGCTGGGGTAGAGACATCCAAAGGGATGGTGTCCGATAATTCTAAAGGAACCACATTAGTAGGCAAAACTTCAGAGGCCGATTCAACTAGGGTAGCAGGGGCCTCGGTAGTAGTCATGGATTCGGCTGAAGATTGACCCGTTTGCTCGGTTTCGGCCGAAACCGAGACACTCGCGGTTTGCTTAACAGCGGTTTCGGCCGAAACCGCGGACCGCGAGTGTCGGTCTTTTTCTTTGCGCTTTTTTAACAATTTGAGAAGTCGGAGGATCCGACGGCATAATGTACGCAAAATCTGAGCCGAAAAACTGTTCAGCAAACTCCGACCGACGCCTAAGCGTTCGTCGGTTGAAGGAAGCACAGGCTAAACAGGCTACTACGTCGTGGTCTGGGCTAAACAAGGTAAGCAGTAAGAGTGGAAATCTTTATGAGGTATTTGTTTCCCACAAGTTAAACAGTTATTTACTTTTTCTGACATCGGCTGAGGCAAGAAAGAGTCCCCAACGGGGTACTTAGCTTTTTAGAAGTCTTCGAAGTAGTATTCGGTGGTAGTAATCTCTGGATCTGACCGACCGGCACTTGCGAACAGCTTCTGCTTCGGGCGCCACGCGGCAAGAAAGACGGAGGAAAATGGCGTTTGCTGATGCCTTTATACCCGAAGACCAGCAGAGATGACGTCGGGTGAAGTGCGACACCAGCCGAGGCCAGACCCAGACTTTGGAATCCGGCCGACCGAAGGGCTGCCTGAAGACAGGACAACCCATTTGTTATGACTGCAGATGCATCCTTGAAGGACATCAGCAGTCTTGCAGGCAGAGTGAAAGGAAGGCATTACCAGTATTTTAAATACATTTTACAGTGGGAAGTGGTATAGCAATGGATAGACAGGGACTGAAAGATGAAAAGTAACAGAGATCATGGAAGGTAGAGGTGACTGAAGATAAGGGCAAAGGGATGTGTAATAAACAGAGCAGGATTGGAGGTGGTGCCACATATATATGTGGTAGTACGGCTTGGAAAGGGATAAAACGAATTTGGAAAATAGGCAGTAATTAAGATAGAGTAGGATGACAAAGGGGTGTAGCTTACAGTGTGACTGTGCCTACTACATTATCCAGGAGTAGTGCAAGAACTGAGACAGTTATTGTTTTTAGGTGTTTTAGTGCTACTTTGAAAATGTTTTTCTTTTCTGCAAGTTTAAGGTGAAGGGGTATGGAGTTCCACAGCTTGGTGACATGCTGGGCATATACACAGTCATCTGGTAGTTACTAAAAGGAATTTATTGCTGGACTTTAGTGATCTGGTAAAAATGTTATGTGAGTGCTATCTGATTTTATCTCCAGGTCAGCAAGCTTTTTTAACTAAGCCAATCATTTTATAACAATTTCTCTCCTTTTTATCACTGCAATGAATGCATTGCAACATTGTCAAACTTACACCCTGAATAAATATAACACAGCACATGGCAATTAGATGGAGTGATTTGTCTGCTATAGTAACAACAGTTAACGCAGAATGTTATGTTTGGTATACGAAGTGGAAGAAAAACTGTGATAAAAAAACAAATGGAAAAGGAAAAGTCAAACAGTAAGTTTATCAACAAATGGTCACTTGAAATTATGGAACAGGGGCTGCATATTTAAAGGAGAACTGCACCCACAGACTCAAAAAACATGTTTATTTCATCATGGTTTGGTGTTTCCTATATTTTAACACCACTCTGGGACTATTTAGAGCATTTTAGATATTTTTATATGCAATTTCTGACTCTGACCACACTGGGTCTGGCATCTTGAAATAATTCTGATTGTTTTGTCTGCCTCTAAGTATCCCAAAATGCATTGTTTGTCTCAAATAAATTGCATCATGTCTGCCACTTTTTCCCCTAAAGCTCTTGTCAGTGCACTGATTTTACAGGCATTCACTGCTGTGTTATAGTCACCTACTTTTGGTTAAAATGTTATCCTTTTTCAATGACTACTTCAAACACAAGCAGTGAAAATGCTACAGAACAGAATTCAAAAGTGCATTTTACTGATTTTTCTTCTTAGAAATGCTAACTTGATTTCTTTTGTGAAGGCTGAAATCTAGTTCTTCAAGGTATCTACCCTCCCCCTTCACACCTACCGTCCCTAGCTGTCAAAGAGCTAAGGGTAATTTGACCCATTATCTACATGTGATTGACAGCTCACAACAGCTGACCAGACTAATGTACTGTTTTCTTGTCAGCCTTTCCTTCCATACAGTGGGAGACATTTTTTTGTTGCACTCCTGTCAAATTTAGAAACATGCTCCATAGCACTGGGAATAGTCATTGCTTTGCAAATCATCAAACTTCCACTTATTTTTCCTTCCTGTTTGGATAAACAGCTAACAAATGATACACTATAAACACAAAATATTCAAGATTCAACCCTTTTCCCTGAGCCTGGGATACTAATGGAAGAAATAATCAGGGCAAACCAGAAATGCACAGATATTCAAAGCCCGCTCAACTTCTGCATACACTGCCACATACTGCCAAATGTACACCAAAGTAGTACATGAGCATTTACATAGTTGTATGGAATCCGGAATACCAGGAATACCAGACAGGATGAAATCATACTCCTCAAGAAGAGTAAACCTGTGTGGTGGATATCTACAATAAATCTATAATGCAAGGGAAGCAATTGTTGTCCAGGGCCAAGGAGGAGCAAGTGACTAACTGGAAGGATTCTCTGCTTAGCCTGAACAAGCAACAACACTTTTGAAATCTTACAAAGCGAAGTTATAGTCGAAACTGCCCATATCTAGTAATGACAATTATAAGGCTTTCACATATCTCTGCATTCTCAAGGGAAGCACCCACATCAACCTAGAACTAGTGTTCCAGGGCACCACAAATCCTGTTGATAAACAGTCTGACAGCAGGTTGGCTGTAAGTGAAAACTTTACTCATCTGCCCCCCCCCCCCAACATCACTCAAAATAGGACATCGACAGTACCTGCCACTCGCTCCATTCATCACTAGGGAACCAGCCATCACTGCCCTCTCAAAGCTAAGAAACTTATCCGCTATGGCACCTGAAAACATCACACAGCCTGCATCCGACATGGACTCAGGAAGGCACTTGGCAGCACCAGTACGCACCCGTAATTCAAACAAAACTAGAGTACTGGCTTCTTCCCAGCCTAGTGTAGGATATCTACTATTACCCATATGCAGAAAGGTGAATCATCCAAAGAGCCGGGAAATTTTAGACCCAGCAGCCAAACTAGCCTGATCTGCAAGCCCATGGAGCATATCGGGGACCTCATTAAAGACAATGTCAACCTCCTGACATGCAATCCCATACAGTTCAAGAGGAATTTGTTACATTGGGTTGACTTCTTTGAGCCAACCAGCACTACACAGATATAATAATCCACAAGACTGGGAGCTGCATAACACAGACAATCCAAAAAGAAAGCACTACCAATCACTAAACCACAAACCTCCATACAACTCAAACAAACACCGTTTATAAGAGGGCGTGTCACTTCACTCAATGCAATCAGTAAATAAGTGTGCAAGTTACAAAGTTCAAACTCATGCCCAATCATCAGGCAATAGTAACACAACTAAGACAACAGCACTACAAAGGAGAAGACTATGAACACATGCCCCTGTTATGATGTAATACAGAGCTATAGATCATGAACTATTGTATCACCATTACTCCCTGTAGAATAACTATGACTGCTACAATCTTAATCCAAAGTTCCTTGCGCACACACACACACACACACACACACACACACACACACACACACACACACACACACAGGGTCTACACAGGGTCTACATTAAATAATCAAACTTTAGTGATTGAACTATTAAAAGTTCGAATTATTAAAAAAAATTTTTAAAACAAAAACAGAAAAACTAAAGAATGTAAGCAGGGGGCAAGCTCCCCTGCACCCCCCCCCACTCCCCGCTACTTAAATATACCAACTCAGAGATCGCACTTCAGTGCAATAAAGTGCGGAAATGGAAGATTTCCGTTTCCTACACTGTAGCATGATCTCAAAGTTGGTACATTTAAGTAGCAGGGGGTGGGGGTGCAGGGGGGCTTGCCCCCCCCCTTGCTTACACCCTTTAGTTTTTCTTTTTTTGTTTTAAAATTTTTTTTAACAGTTCGATCACTAAAGTTCGATCTTTAGTGATTCGAACTATTAAGCATTCGATTATTTAATACAGACCCCCACACACGCGCACAGACTTGCCCCGTGCTTGCGTTCACACACACACTTGCCCCCTGCTTGCACACACACACACACACACACACACACACACACACACACACTTGCCCCCTGCTTGCATGCACACACACGCATGCACTTGCCCCCTGCTTGCATGCACACACACACTTGCCCCCTGCTTGCATGCA
>NC_056749.1:304181411-304184679 GCF_019279795.1 Protopterus annectens
TATTAACGGCATCCATTACTCTGAAAAAAGAAGAAACTAACTGACAATGCCCAAATAATAACAGCATTAATCTAAGATTCAAGGAATGGTCATCACCAGAAGAAAAACTCTGGATTGATATCTGAGATAATTGTTGTCAAAAATGGCAGGTGGAGTGCCACTGGCTTGGACTTAGACCTAGAAATTAAATGATTGTGGGCAGAAGACTACACAGAGGTCTTCTCAGTTTTCCTACAACAAAAGTATATCAACTAGATGCCAGTTCATTTCATCTTCAGATGTCTTCCTGCTTCCATGCTTGCTTCTTAGTCCCATGCTCAGAAAATCTATCTTCTTCATACTGCCCTTCTGCAGCCTTACTCATACTGTGGGCCAGCTGGGGATAAAGTAAAGCAGGCAACTAGGTTTATCCCAAATGATAAAACAACTTGGAGCAACTAGACACCTTTAAAATGTCTTCCAATACCTCTGCATGAAGCCCTCCATGGAATGATAAAGCTGGTAACAAAGGACATGCACAAAATTCTAGGTTAATCTATTTTTGTTATTGAATATCACACGTGTCAAATTTTAGTATTAAAATGTTTTCTTTCCTTGACAGTTAGATTTTCCAGCATGCATTTTTGATTAAAAAATATGAATGGCTTCTTATTCGTTACACCAGACAGATTCTGAAAAAGCATGGGTAATTTTAACTCTTTAGAGTCCATCCATCCACAGTCCCATTTTCCCATTTTTGCACATGTGGTTGGGGGTGTCACTTCAACGGTGACAATCATTTACAGCCAAGGTTTACACCACCGGGTGGCTAGCCCTGCTGCAGTAGTTCGTCCAAACCACACACACATGTACACACTCACACCTGTGGCAAATTTAGTGTGTCCAGTCCAAATACTGCATGTCTTTAGGAATATGGGAAGAAACCAGAGCTCCTGGAGGAAACCCCAGCAAACACAGGGAGGACATGCAGACTCCGCAAAGGCGGCACCCCAGCCAAGAATTGAACAAGGGAACCTCTTGCTGTGAGGCAAAAACACTATCCATTGTAAACAAGTGACAGTGTTAAAAAATCAAAGGCAGAAATAAGAGATGGCATCACTTCAAAGGAAAATGTTGTTAAGGAGAGAATTTTAAACCTAAAGTTTGCCACTTTAAAAATAGACTAGAACAGCCTGCTTAAATGAAGTGTGTCCGTCAATGTCATTAGTACTGATTTTGTAATTCCCTCAAAGGCTTCATGCCAAGGTGCCTGATGTTATTTCCTCAAACGCTTAAAGCCAAAATGGAAAGCTATATTTAATTAATGGTATCCAGTCACTTTAATTTGTTTAACTATTTTGTTCATTAACTGTGCTAAATGAGGTTTATTTCAAATACTCTTCTGGGATACAGTCTGCATAATATGGACTTCAGATTCTAAACAGCTAAAAGTTTGCTCATCTTCATTTACTAGACAAATCAAACTGGAATCATGCTGGGCTTATTCACAGGCAAATGAGGAAGCCGAACTGTGAGCCAAGCAAAGGAATACAGCAGCCACAAATTCTCTACTACCTCATGCACATCAATGATTATGAATGTGACTAAGGTATCTAACAATGAAAATAGGAACATGGTAACATCAAGAACAACAATTAAAACAGAAAAAAATATTTACAGAGAATAACAGGAGGACACAGAACAAGCTTTGCTCAAGTTAAATATCTGCAGCACATAAGAAGAAACTACCATTTCAGTGTCGGTACAAACCTGGTAATACCAGTAGAGGTCAGTGCTGAAGGTGAATGAAGAATTAAAAAAAAGGGGGAAAAAAAACCCTTAGATTGTTGATGGAGATGATAGCCAACACTTACAGTGTGTGTTGTGTGTGTGTGTGTGTGGGGGGGGGGGGTCCTTTTGTCAGAACCTGCTGCAGTACACTTCCTGTGGTAAGATCATCATCAAAATTAGGGAAGAAATACCCAGGGAATTGTTATGGCTAGGCTTGTATAGCCCCAAGGGCCGATAGCCTAGTATGAACCTAAGTTTCCCCTCATTCTGTTTCCCTCAAAGCACATACGTTTTGTTCATGCCCTCTCTCTCTCTATTTATTTTACTCGGTTTGAGTCTGCAAACAACATTGTGATTGTGCTTTTCAGGTATCAAGACTCACTTGGTTTTATTAGAGAACGATGAATATTTAAATGACAGTCTTTTCACAAGACTACAATAAGAATAATTTTCTGATATATTTAAACCTGCCAAATGGTTCTTTTCTCCATGCATTATATTTTAACATCCAGTTTATTTCACACTACCATTACTTACCCCGCTGACAATATAGACAAAATAAGGGAGTAATGCTGCTATCTTGGAATTGGTCTGCAAGTCTTGCAAAGCAACCTAGACAAAAAAAATTAAAACACAGACAACTGAGAACATCCAAAACATATAGTAAAACAGAAAGGAAAAAAATGCAAGAATATAAAAATTACACTGAAAAAAATCAGCCCTGGATCACATGAAAGAACTTTTCTATCTCTCTCTCTCTCTCTCTCTATATATATATATATATATATATATATGAGAGAGAGAGAGAGCACCATGCAAACATACATGGTGAACTGACAGTGAATGTATCTGTGTGCGTGCACATTTTGCATATAAATCTATATATATATATATATATATATATATATATATATATATATATATATATATATAATATGCGTGTGCTGTGAGTATACATATGTATACATATAAGTGATACATGCACATATGTCTTTGTATAATAATACATGTCAGTATATTTATATATATGTGGACTACTGTTTACATGTAGTCTCGTTCAATTACAGCAAAGCCTTGTGCTCCCAAAAAGTTATGCTTCTGAAAATTGTGATAATTCTATATCCCAGTTACATAATCTCTCTCTTTTTAATTGTGAAGATTAACTCATTCATGCCCAAAGTCCCATTTCTTTACTCCTCCTTACCATGTCCAGCGCTATTAAACATTTACTCTCTTGTTCCCTTCGTCAACTTGCTCGTACAGGCAGCACATTCTCCACTTTGAAGTTCAAACAGAAACTCACTCTAATTATGCCTAATCTAGGCATACAAATGCAGGGTCACTAGATACCTTGTTCTTACATATACTGGATCATTACAAAGAAAGTGTGTGCGCCTAATGAAAAAAATGGCATTTTAGGCACCTTCAGCTACTTATCTGATGGTCAACACAAATATGTTGATCCACAGCACAATCTCTGCAATGCACAATTATTTGG
>NC_056749.1:304185179-304187679 GCF_019279795.1 Protopterus annectens
ATATGGAAATTATGCTCAAACTTTAGCATTATTTGCAGTTCTTCAGTCTACTTGTTTCTCTGCCTTGTCCTCCTGACCCCTAGTGATTTGCTTTGTTACATTGCCTCTTTCCTCCCGTAGCTAACGCAGCAGTTTTCAAGTGGAATTTGGCTTTTGCAGAGGGACTATTGTATGTCAAAGGGGTGCATATGTTAGGGATCAGTCTTTATAATTTGCCATAGGTATAAGACAAGGGTGGTCAGGGTGTTTTCTTTTTGTGCCATCATGACCACTTCAGTGTTATTAATGCTAGTATGTAGTGTTAAAGATCAGGGTTTGAATGACTATACATCCACATGGGTGCATGTCATTGATGAATGTCATATAGCCTCAGTATTTACTGTTTGATATCTTCCTTACCATGGATTGGCATAGGTTAGTGTGGTCTGGGTGTTTTCTCTCCATGCTCTAATTAATCACCTCAGTTCAGTTAAGGTTTATATGTACAGTGTCAGGGCAGGAGTTACATGACTGTATTTTGTCATGGGTAGAATATATATTGAGAATGTCAGGTGACAAAAGTCTTTATTGTCTGACAGCTTCTTTATGCTGGAATGGCCTCCTAAGTTCAGTATAAAGATGTTGTTTATGTATGATATCCATATGCCGCTTCACCAATAAGAAAAACTGGAAACAGCCATTGTCTTCCCAAATTGTCAGTGTTCCAATGCAGGTTATGAGTGTACAAGTGTCACCATGCTTCTGTACCAACATACCTGACATGTCCAACAGATTAGTAAATAATTGAGTGGCTTTATGATAATAAAATAAAATGTAGGATATTGTTTTTGTTTGACCTGTTTGTAATGTACAGACCTGCATTGTTAGAACATGTAATACTGTACAAAGTATGTGAAATATGTTGTCACAAAAGAGCTGAAGAATAAATGAGTGATTGCACTGAATATACAGATAATGTCATGATCATGCATCCTTACATCATCCTACAACTGATTTCATTGCCAACTCCTATTAAGTCATGTGATTTCCCCTTCATTCCTGTCTATGGTGGGTTAAGATAGTTTGCAGCTAGCTGCAGAAATGCAGATGCATGACTTATGCACCAGTTTGCATGAGCTTTCCGTTATACAAACTGCAACAGTTCTTCTATCTCATTAAGATCTAGACATTTTTGTTGTCTCAGAATCCATTGGCAGTGTCAATGAAATAATTACTAAATCAAAATCTAGTGACTCCAGTAGTTTTTTTTCTATCTAATGAATTTATTGAGTGGATCTTCCTGTCTTCCATCTGTCATAGCTGCTTTCAAGTGTGCTTTTTCTGTCTATCTATAGAAAGTCATCATAGTTAAATCATTACTGAAAACAAAGCATATATAGATATACAAATTGCTGAATTGTATATTATCCTTGCATTTACTTCATTCAGAATTGTATTCATTGTGATATTGCTTATAAATTATGGAGTCTGTTTCACAACAAATGCTTAAGCTATGAGAATGACTATCCATAACTTGTGGCAGCTTTTATTAGCAAATAGAAAGAATGGGACCTTAATCTTCTGAGTGCTGTCAACAAAGTTTATGTTCTACAATGATTAATATATGATGCATCATACCATCATGCACTGTTTTTCAATTTACAAGGTTGCTAAACACAGTACTGCTGCCTAGAAAAGAAGTATAGTGTACATACCACTAAACTGTTCAGAATATTACAGAGTATCTAGATTTTAACCAGGTACTTTTGGCCTGTTCCTCGAGAAATGTGAGTTTTCTGTCAAATCCTCAAGAGATGAAGTCTGCAAACAATGGCAGTCATTTAAGTTTCAGACTTCATATGCTCCGGAAAGCCTGTTTTTGTAGCAACTTTTAAAATCATGTTCCTGATGTGGGGCCTTTGTTTCCACTTTAGTGTTTGTCCAGAATTCTTGTTCTAAGAGTTCGAGATATATGATGGTGAAGTTCAATATGAATGAATGTCTCCAAGTTCAGGTAGGATTACCCAGCAAATATCTTCACTGATGGAAGCTGTTAATGAGATGAAAGCTTTTTTTTTTTTTTGGTGGAGGTCTTACCTTTATTCAGTAGAGCATTGGATTCATTTCTTTAAATAAATTAAACAAATAAAGTTAGGAGGATCTCAGCATTTAGCATTTGTTTTAGACTCTTAGGCCTCTGGAATATTGATCACAGAAATAAAATAAATATAGTCTGACAAAGGAAGACTTCTGTTGTGATAAGCTATATACTATGTGGACTTTATAAAAAAAAATTGTATAAAGACAGGACGCCAAGAATCTGGCATACTACATGATAACCGACTCCCTACAAATAAGACGTGAAGGATACATCATACCAATAAGAAATTAATCTTTCTTCCATAATTACAGAGAACTTAGGATAATGCTTTATGATGTATAACACAATTAGTAGATTGCAGAAGTACAAACACTAGAAGTTAGAATACTCTCTGCAGTATGAGTTTATCTTTCCATTGCA
>NC_056749.1:304202679-304207679 GCF_019279795.1 Protopterus annectens
TTTGTTGATATGCTGTTCTATCCCTTACCAATTTCTTGGACTTATTTTGTTTTAGTTTCAATAGCAAAGAGTCTTTGCTGTTGAAAATATGATTGTAGTTGTATTTATAATGTAGAAAGTCAATATCAGATTTAATGACATCATCCAGTATATTGATTTCCGTTGTGAGTTTATTGATATTAATTCTGTAGTGTTTGATTAGTAGTTTCAACAATTGTATGCCCTGTTGTTGGAACAATCATTTAGGTCAGTGAGGAACCCTAAATCATTGACCAGACCTGAAGGTGAAAAAACACTACGTAAACCCTTTGGAATGATGTTTTCATTAATACATTGTTGGAAGTAAGAAACTTCCAGTTGTAACTTTTTTACTTTCTATAGTTTCAAATCCAACAGTTTCAAGTTGTTCATGATAGTATCCTTAAAATCATTTGTTGCACCCATAGCCGGTCGCTCCGTAGAATCGCTTTGCGAGAAAGCAAAAGGTTCTCAATTGCTGATCCATTCAGAAATAAGCGGAACTCCAATAAGCCCTGGGTCGCCTGGTCTAGTACGCCCATTATCACCAATGTCGATGGGCATGATGTGCGGATGTTGAGCGTTAGGTATAGATCCATCCCCTAATGATACAGTTGATGCAAACAGCACATTCGTGCCTGATTGAGTATTCTGTTGGACTGGTTGACTGGGAGGCTGAGGCCTAGCTGCATTCCCTTTGTCAAAACTGTCCATTCGTGAATGCAAAGAATCCAACCTTTGCGATAAGTCAAGCAATAATGCTCGAACATCCAGATCAGCTGGAGGTGTCCTGGAACTGACTGTTCCAAAAATGTTCGGGGTGCTAGGACTGCTTGGGCCCCCTGTAGCCATGAACACAAGAGAAACTGGTGAAGTGAAGCAAAACAACCAAAAACAAAAGCAGGAGGCGAGGCAGTCAGAAATAGCACCAAAACTCCAAGTCCAATGGTAAGTTGAACGCAGCTTTATTAAAATCCAGTAGCGTTTTTGCTGCTAAAAAAGAGTTGCAGCTTCTTCAGAACAAACAAACAAAGTGAATATTAGCGCCAAATATTTAAAAGGAAATCAGAGGTGTGGCAATGACATCACTTCCTCTAGTGTGCTATTTCACTTTAAATTCACAATCAGCAAAATAAACAGGGGCGGCTCGTGCTACCGGACTGCTGGTCTGCAGCCCTCCCACCTAGACTAAAAAACAAAAAAAAAAATCTGTGAAACACAAAATCCATTCAGACTGCCTTTATCGGCAGTCCGAATGCAGAGACAGAGGTACCCAGCAACCTGTGCTGTAGGATACCTAGAAATCTGTGCGGTCGATGACCACACAGAACAGAGGGGCTCCGAACTGCTTCCCTTGCAGTCAGGGCCAATGAGGAGTGAGCTGAGTGCTATCTCTCAGCTCTCGCGGGGATTTCACTGTGCGGGCATCATGTAAATCGATTGGTTCAGCTGGATTATATGGCCTCCCTGCAGGCCGGTCGCTGGCTTCGGAAATGTTTGCAGGTCGGTCGCTGGCTTTAGAAATGTTTACAGGTAGGTGTAAACATTGTGTGTGTGTGTGTGTGTGTGTGTGTGTGTGTGTGTGTGTGTGTGTGTGTCTAAAACTGCAAAATCATGCATGTATAGCTGTCTTTGTACAGATCGGCAGTTCAGAAAAATTACATATTTCTTTTCTTTCTTTTTTTTCTTTGAGCTCATATTTCTGTTTATAGTTTAGATTTTTCTATGCAACTACTGTAGATTATGCTATTTCTAAGTCAGAATTTCATTTGCTACTTGGCCTTTGTGAAGAGCAATAAACAAATACCAGATTTGAAAAAAATTAAAGGATGAATACACACTTAAAAGTATGGTTTATTGTTAGTTGTGTTGATTTGTCAGCATTTGGCTTATAATAAACTTCCATGGTTGTGAGGTATGAGACAACACCTGACATCTGTTTCACTATTCAGCATTCAGTTCTGGACTTGTATTTTTCATTGAAAGAATAGCTGCTTTGTGAGTTCATTGTTTTAAATTCATATATGAAGGGAGGCTGCTAATAATATTTTATTCAATTATGTTTATTTGGTCTTCCTTCTATTGCTTATTATCAGGAGATAACCTGAAAACTTTTGTTTTGTTTTTTTGCATATTAATAATGATGAGACATGCTGCTTATTGAACTATTTATAGAGCATTGAATAATCTGTCGTTAATTATAAAATGAGAGGTCACTTGCATTTGTTAAAAGTTATACTTAATTGTGTTATCAAGTTAAATGTGAGTTATTTTCTTAGGGCTTGTCTGGGTTTAGTTTATGATAAGGACCTGGCATTGGTCCACTACAATTTTGCAATGTGAGAAGCCTGGCCTTTGTAGTCTATTTTTGTAGGGTGCAGGAAATCCTAAAGGACAGGAAGTGAATATTTTAGTCTTACAGGGGGTGATAGATAATGAGGAGATAATTCCTGTCAGAACGTCACAGCTTCGGCCCTAACCTAACATTTCACAATGACAAGGATCTTACCTATCTTTGTGAGATAAGAGGCTTAACTGTTCATTATAGGCCATTAAGAGGGGTCTGTAGTCAATGGCCCCATATGATGCACTCTATGGATATTGTTTCTGGCATGTTGTGTGTGGCTGGCTTTGCATTTATAGTAGTAACCTGGCTGGAGGCCCACTTTGATTTTGTCTAGCTGTGGTTGAACCAGCATTTATCTGCTATTTTCAGACCAGATATGGAAAGACCAGTAAGTTTGGTAGCCTTCTGATATAGATCTTAACTTGAAGTGGTCAGTTCCTTCTAACAAAGCATTCACCTTATAATGTTACGTTTCCTGGTGGGAGATCATTGAGTTCCTCATTAAATTAGTACCGAGTTACCACTTGACTTAGAGAATTCCATATTATTATTATTTATTATTATTATTATTATTATTATTATTGTTAATGAAGGTGTCGTGTTCCTCCAGATAGCAATGTTGACTACCTAGGCTAGGACACAAGATAGCTGAGTACTTGGCTGGCATCTTTGGAGAGATTCAAAACCGTAACAAAAACTCCTTGCAAACATGGCTTTAAATCACTATATACAGAAGTAACTTTATTAAAACAGAAGGTAAGCACTTTTGCAGAGTAACCTCTGCTTCATCAGACCATAGTCATTTAAAAAAAATGTTTGGAAGGAGTTTTTGTTATTGTTTTGGATTCGACTGCTATGTTTACTCCAACCTTAACTGAGTGGTCTACTTTTTCTTTTCTTGATCTTTGGAGCGCTTAACTACAGTATGAGTACCTTAGGAATGTAAGCTGAATGGTGAGACTATTGCTGCAAGAGAGCGACTTAGCATGGACATTAGGTGTGACCAGTAACTTGCTTAATATTGTAATCACGTTGAATGTTGACCCTACCTCAATGTTGCTTTCCCTTCATTGCAACCCCACCTCACTTCGAAGTCACCTTATACACCCCGCTTCTCTGTAAAGTCTGCACCCATGTAGGGGTTCATTGGGTGCTCTGACTTCCTTACACATCAAAGACATAGCATGGGTGAATTGGTGATGCACTAAATTGCACGTGTGTGTGTGTGTGTGTGTGTGTGTGTGTGTGTGTGTGTGTGTGTGTGTGTGTGTATAAAATGCCCCAGTTAACAAATGGTGGTGGGTAGAAATACTCAGGCTTTAACTCTGTACCTTGTATGGTGGTGTTATGGACCTGAATTCCCTACCCACCACCATTTGTAAAAAACAATTGCAGATTTTTGCCTCATATTTTATCTGATCTATTCCTCATAATATCTGTGGTTTCTAAATATTGCAATGCTTCATATTTGATGGTACACTGATAGTATTGTTGCTTTACAGCTGCAGGTTCTTGGGTTTGATTCTTGGCTGGGGTGCCTTCTGTGTGAGGTCTGCATCTTCTTCCTGTGTTTGTGAGGGTTTGCTTTTGTGACCTCCCATGTTATAAAGACACATCTGCATTATTTCTTCCTGGGCCTCTGCTGAAAATTGTTTTTTTGTTCCAAGTCAGATTGTCCTGATTAACAAATGTTAAATAAAATTGACAGGCATTTGAATTTCAGACTTCAGGTTTATGAATGTTTAATTCCTTACATATTTGATGGTGCAGTGGTAGCATTGTTGCCTCACAGCTATAGGTTTTCTGGTTTGATTCTTGGCTGGGGTTCCTTCTGTGTGGAGTCTGCATCTCTTCCCTGTGTATTTGCTCTGGTGTCCTGCCATTTTACAAAGACATGTTTCTGCAATATTTCTCCCTGGACCTCTGCTGAAAATTGTTTTTGTTCCGTCAGAAGTAAAATTGACAGGCATTTGAATTTCAGACTTCATATTCTTCGGGAAATACATAGTAACACTTTTGGGACTGTATTACCCCATTATTGGCTTTGTCCAGGTTTTTTGTGCTAAGGTTGGCAACTATGGCAAGAACTGAATTCATTGAATATGTCTGAGTGCTGTATTCCCTCATTACTGGTTTTGTCCAGGTGTTTTGTGCTAAGAGGTTGACAGCTATGGTGAGAACTGAATTCATTAAATGATAGCCATTTAAATTTCAGTCTTCCTCTCTTTCACAAAGCAGCTGATTTGGCATAGTGGTATGTTGCTCTGACTGTTTTGCACAGGGACCTCAGCAGTAAAATGTATGGTGGTAACACAGCATTTTTCTTTCACAAAGCAGTTGATTTGGCATAGTGGTATGTTGACTCTTTTGCACAGGGACCTTGGCAGTAAAATGTATGGTGGTAACACAGCATTTTATTCTAGCAACTTTCCAAGATTATACAAGCAATGTTTAATGTGTCCCTGGTTTTTGGCCATTTGACCCCCCCCAAAATAAATTTGGCTTTTTCCAGATTTCTTGTGCTGCGAAGTTGAGATGCAGTTGAGTGTTGAGTAGATTTTACAAGGAGCAGAGAGCTGCAGGGGAAGAGAAGTTTGGTGCTGCTTATGCTAAGTCAGCTTGCATTGTTAATAGC
>NC_056749.1:304215179-304267679 GCF_019279795.1 Protopterus annectens
CCCATTTGTAACCTCCTCACTCGCCACTACTTCCATCACCTGCGAGTTCCCTGTGTATCTCCACAGCTGGTACTCGGCACAAGACTCAACCTGATACGCTCCAATTCCAAATTATAGCAGCAGCGTACCAAAGCCCCCATCTGTAAAAAGAAAAGACATGTAAATCATCTAAAATACATAACGCAGATTCCCAAGATATCTTCAAATACAGACTATCCTGCCAAGCTGGGAATGAATGTAACACCTTCACACATATCCATGACAAAGCAGCAGTAATTAAAACTAGGTTTCCAATGACCCTATCAGATACCCAATATAAATTTAATTACCCAACAAGTATGGTGAAAAGTAACCCTTATATGAAGGGACCTATCAATATCCATAACCATTTGCCTAGCTCTTAACCTTCTATCTCCAAATGAGGAATGCTAACCAACATATCAAATTCCTGACCTCCTGTGTGATGCAAATGATGGCTGGTAGTTTATTGGCAGTCTCCTGCTCTTACACACACTAGATAATAAGTTATAAGGACCCCCTTTCCCATCATTAACCCAGGTAGCTTCAAGGCCGTGATAGGCAAGCCATGATTCAAAATATGCATTTACACTGAACCCATTTTTTTGTCTCCCTTTATATAATGCATTTTCTGCCTTGCTTCATAATTCATAGAAATAATAGTTTGTTATTTTGATGGTAAAAGTGCAAACAAAGGTAATTCCTTGACATTGTTTCACTGAAAATGACATACTACCTAGCCTTTGTGGAAAAGCAACTGATTGGCTGAAAAGATTCAATATTTCTTAAGAACTATTGCACCTGTTCAAAGATGTACTCTGCAAGAAATAGGAAGCTGTGTTTATCCAGTCCAAAGCAACAAAGAGATGTTCTTTCAAAGACTAATGCCTAAGGCCAAACTGAAAATAATTTGTATTTCAGATACAGACATTACACTAAGAGCATACTACAATTAAAAGAATTGACACTGTGCTTTAATCTTAAATATCCTGCCTATAAAACTGAGCCTTCAGGCTACTTTAGTATTTGTGCTTTGTGAACTTGGAGAGGGATAGATTCACCTTGGATTCCATCCTGTAAGAAACATCCTCTTTGTTAAAAATTAAGATTCATCCATCTTATCAAAGATTTGTTTTACTATAGAGGTCAGTGAAAAGAAAACAAAACTCACAGCAAGATATAAGCCACTCAAGCAGGGAAGCAACAAAGTACAAGACCGGCCCGCCACAACACAGGCAATCGCCACCTGCATCCATGACTGATGTACGTCTAAAAAGTCAAACCGACTTGAGCAATTGCTGGCTACAACGAAGCAGATGCTGCATACCCTGCAAGAGCAGTCATCCACCGTGTGTCCCCAACTGCACTGACATAGTCGACATATTAATTTGCATGTTCACTGTTTGCATTTTGCAACATGTAGTACCCAAACCCAAATGCTGAATCTGGCTTTGTTTTACTATATACCATTTTAAAGAGATTCTGCTGGTTTCTTTATGCCCCACTTGGGCATCACGATGTCATCAAGATTTATATTGCAGCTAAAGTACTCATGGGTCAGAAAACTGTTGAATGGTTCTCTGAAATAGCCAGTGTAAGAGTCAGTCACTTGGCTAAACTCATAAAGAAAACACTCATTAAAAGCGCACGATGGTTAACAAATACCCCATCTAACGTGATGGAAAAGTGGCGTTGTCATCTGTACACAGCACTTGAACTGGGTTCACAATGGAAAACAAAACAAAAGCTGAGTAAAGCATGACAAACAGTTAACTTACGGAAGCATCTTCAAACCCCTTGCACTAAATCTTTATGCATTATTTAAAAAAAACAGTCTACATGTATACAAAATCATGACTATCGAGTAAAACATAACTTCATTTAACAATGCTCTATTTGACAAAATGAAGTCTGTCAATTGATGTCTGGTTTTGTGTAGTAACTGCAATCATCTGAAACCATTCTGGTGAAACTGGATTTTCTGGTTGTTTGAAGTCAGTTACTCTAATGTATGAGTAGGGATTTATTAAACTTGGATTAATAGTCTGAAATACTGAGGCTTAAATAGAGAACAGCAGAAGGAAAAGAATGTATCTAACAGCAGAACCACACAGAAAAGAAATAGTTATAAGAGAATCGGTGCCAGCAGGAGTAAAGAAATGTGGATGAATTTGCGAAAAGTAACAGACTCAGAAAGCCATATTGAATGTATATCTGGATGTGTAATAAAGGCATCACCAGTAGAAATTCCTATGTTGTTGTCACACTATGTAAGTCATAGCTATGGTTCAGTTTTCCCTCTCTCATTTCTCATTTTTTTGTTTGTTCATTCATTCCATTGGGGCATTATCAGTCAGGAAGTTGAAGCATCTACCTAACAGATACAACTTTAATAAATAGAAGTTCCACTTCATAGACTAACACTGACTCTCCTTTCTCATGTTATATAGCTCACAGAGTGCTGTTCACTTTGAATATCTTATGAACGCACTGCTCCAAAGCCTACCTCTCATGCACTCATGTAGGGTAAATTTCTCAGTGAAAACAGAATTTTTTTTTTATAAATGAAGCTCCTTGCAATCTGTGCACACGTTCTGTCCCTCCCATCACAAGGGTGCCCCTAAGCCCGCGAAGCAGTCAACACACACTGGAAGAGGACCAGCACATTCCCGGGAAAACTTTCCACCCGAAAACACAAGCCTACTGTGATCGATGTGAACAGCAGACACTCTTGTCACTATTATAGATGTTTAGGCCAAGCAAGAGGCAAACACTCAACATACCCCTGCTCACCAGATATACCACAACACCCGACACCAACGGGAAGACAGTAGATAAAAAAACTCCACACAACCACAAGCTCATATCCAGCCCACTGTGTGACACCAAACAGTTTCTGTTCACCTGGCAGTCAACAGAAAATCAGCCCCTCATGTTTGTGTGTGTGTGTCCATGAATGGAGGCATGGATAAGTAACAAATTACAGGTGATGGAATTGCATCACTAATTCAAGACTTTATATATATATATATATATATATATATATATATATATATATATATATATAAAATTACCTTAAAAGAAAATTGCCTCAAAAGAAGCACAGAGTAGCCAGAGCATGCACACTGCCCTCCCCCCCCCCCGGACCCTATCACCTCAAGCCCACAAAAGCAAACAGGGCACATTGAAGAGGAGTTGGCACTGATGAAGCACTACAGGACTGCTGGCAGGAAACACAGGAAAACCCGCCCTCATCACCACAAGTATAGCCCACTCCTGACCACAAGTGTATCCCCCCCCAAAAAAAAACTTTACATATATGAGTAATATCTATCACTACAACCAGCCCTTGGTACTAACCTCACTACTGCCAACCCTTGGTATTAATCATCACTCACCTCGTCCACCCAACCATTCCAAGGCCTACCTGACCATCAAAATCTGTAGGTCGCCGTGAACGTGAACCAGCTGTAGCAAGTAGCAAGTTCATGCCAAAATGTGATTTCTTACCCAGCTACATTCAACTAAATCCTTTAAGCACCTCCAACCCTTATCTCCTTTCCTTCCAATCATCCTTCCCACCATTTAACCCTTTCACCTCCCCAGCCCATTGAACTCCTATTAATATCAACCTAACACCTCTTGAAGATGTCCCAGGACAACTTGGCTTGTTGCCAAGCCTCATTTATCCTACATTACTGTTAATACTGGTTATTATTTCTAAAAGGCAGATAGGGACTTTCTTAGCTGTTTTATGAGGGGGGCATAGATATGTGTTCTTACTTTATAGGCTGTTATGTGTTATATATTCTTTTATGGCGGGGTTTGGGGATGTAAGAGAGAGTTTTTAATTCATTGAGACTGTTTTTATCTATTATTTTATTATTATTTTAACTGATTGAACTTTCAAATAATGCTGTGCTAGTTAATGGGAGGGGGAGTGATATGAGCTCTTAAGTTCACCATGGCTGGTTTTATCTTTTAGTTGATTATTTTTACTGAGTAGACTTTCAATTAGTTCTACTCTGTTATATGGGGCCCCGGTAGAAATGAGTTAATTCATCAAAGCTGCTTTTATCTGTTAGTAGAATGAATTAATGTTATTTCCATAACGTCTTTAAAATAGTTTGTCCAGTCCTTGAATTTTGCTTTGCTGTACTGTCAGTTTTACTTCTATTTCCCGTTTGCAATATTTCCCGTTTGCATCTGTCCTTTCCTGGATGCAGTTTGTACTGTAGAGTTTTTCCTCTGACAGATAGTTGTTGACTTGCCCTACTTGTACATATGACGCTGCATCACAGGGAGGGGAGACTCTGGATAAGAATACCACAAATGTTCTTCACATGGAAAGAATGACTTCCATGCATGTATAACAGGCACACCTGTTGCTCATGATATATGTATGTATAATAGCTTTTCAGACAGGAGCGAGGGTCTCCCCCTTGTCTCCAAATAGCCTAGCTACTCCTCTGGGTAATAGTACCCCTGTCCCTGAAAACGTTAAAAAATAAAATACATTGAGAAGCGGCATTGATTAGATAGACTTATTAGAAGGCACATTACTCTTACAGGCAGGTTCAAAAGCCTTTCTCTAAATTGGGTAAAAAGATACTGAAATCGCCATAGTGAAAGACGTGTAGTGAAAACTGAAAGCCTGCAAACTGTTATTTGCATTAAGAATTAGAAAAAATAGAATAATCATTAACTGCCGACGGAATATGAGTAAATTTGTATCCGACTGGGTTGGCATACCGTCCGTAATTTTCGTATAGCTGCTTATTAACAGGAAAATAATTTGATTTTCAGTTATTAAAAATTATGTTTTGTTTTTAGAACAAGTAGTGAAACACCAGTGGGCAGTAGCCATTGGAACAGGCTTGGTATACAGAAGGAGGGGGTGAGCCAGTTTGTCGGCTTATATATATATATCCTAGAATTTTCCATGAAATCATTCATGTTGTTTGGATGAGTTTACTTCTGAGACAGAGAGTACATTCAACTAGTTACTAAATTAGTTATCAACAGATTCAGCGTGTGACAAATTGCAATCCCTTTGCCTACAACAAGGCAGAGGTGAGGAATAAAGAGTTGTAATGAAAAGACCACGTTATCAACAATTTGTCTGCACTGCAGACTTGTCACGCAACACTGAAGATAGGATATAAGCTTTAGGGGAGATTTGATTATCGCTACTGCTGCTAAGCTACTAAATACCTCCTCCAATGCAAAGGGGAACTGTCAGTCTGGCCATTTTTTGTCTTACTATTATGATTCAACAACATCGTTGATTAATTCAGTCGATCTTGCCTTGCAGAACACTAAACGTTAACTGCTGGCCTGAGTTGCATGATGAGTGACTATTGCACTGCACTCAGCTAAACCGGGTAGGT
Organism: Protopterus annectens; assembly: GCF_019279795.1. Lineage (NCBI taxonomy): Eukaryota > Metazoa > Chordata > Ceratodontiformes > Protopteridae > Protopterus > Protopterus annectens. The sequence goes on from NC_056749.1 coordinate 304,220,588, forward strand.
GGTCTTGCCCCGTGCTGATGCTTGCAGCTGGCTCAGCCTCGAGCTGATTGCTTTGTAGTGCCTCGCGCTGGTTGCTTTAGTGTGGATCGCAGAAGCAGCGGTCACATGCGTCCTCTCAGCACGCAGCAACAAATAGTGTTTTCATGATGTTCACGAAGCCCCCCTTTTTCCACTTGCACTGTTCCATTCTCGCTGTAACGAATTGTCATCCATATAGGCATAACTACACTCGCAAGTGAAAAAGCATAATCTTCCCTTTCAAAAGCTGATCTCCGCATCCCTAAGCCACGAACACACATCTCGCTCTGACAAAGTTGCTTTGCTTGGAGAGAAGCAGGACCTTTAACGAAGAGAAGAGTTTATCCGCTGGTACCAGGTAGTTTAAGAAGCAGATGCACCGCTTGGAAGGATTTTTGAATGTGTGTGTGTGTGTGGGGGGGGGGGGGGGTGTTTATTGTGGCAGTCTGAAATGCAGTGAACGGGCATTTCTATTATTTTCTTTAATATTTGGCCAGAGTGGCTGGTAGTGGGAGGGTATAAAAGAGATCAGTGTTGCTTTAAAGAGGAAAACTGGTATTTGCATTTCTCCAGGAGAATGCCCCTCCTTTGCAGTGATGTCAGTTATAGACAGTGGAGGCTTTGCTGGCAGCACCATCGAAGCTGAGTTCATCCAGCAGCCGAGCAGAAACATTCAGTGAATTCAGAACCAGTGATCTGCTCCCCTCTCTGCCACACAGGGCACACACACACGCACGCACGCACACGCACCTGCAACGTTACTACTGCAATACAGGGGCAATTAGCTTCTTACCGAGGAGCACTGAGTGCACTACCGGCGTACCTGGACCAAGAAACCAGTATAAGGATGATACTCGTGTTATTCTGCTTGAGTTACCAGGGTCCCCATCAGAACAGAATTTAAAGGACTTTCTAGCAGCAAGAGAATGAGGCTACTTAATATAATATCTTAAATTAAGAAGACAGCAGGCAATGGCGTTTGTGGACGCCTGTTAGATCAGTTTCGGATTCATACGAAATACCATATTTTTTTAATGGAATTGTAGAGTTGGGATGCTCCTTTCTATATCTGAAGCAGATGTGTCTGTAGACCATGGACTGTGCTTAAAAGACAAAATAGTGTTATTATTTCTAAAACGGGATCGATGTGTCACACGAGTGTGATCCGGTACCTTAGAGCCCACCGCTTATTTAGTGGTGAGGATCGGATGTAATCTGGCACTTCTTCTCTAACTGCAAGTTTAAGGTAAGGGGTGTTAATGATTTATTGTATCGGTGCTGCCTGTGCAATGATTATGAACGTCCCAAAGCAATTTAGAAATGCAGCTTCTTGACTGGCACTGGTTCTAGCACAGAGCAGACTGTGTTGGGTACCAAGAGTGAGCTGCAGGCAGACTCTAAATTATCACAGCTGGAATAAAGCAAAGTAGGGAAAATAAGTCTTTGCATATGCTATGTTGAAAGTAAAGTGAACTGTCCTGTGTAGGCTAGGTCGCACTGGAGACGATTATTATCGTCGTGCAGTGTACATGAAGAAATCTCCTGCAAAGTCACGTCTAGCAATAATCCGGAACTTCTGCAGTATCGGGACGTTTTACCCCCTTGTGCAGTATTGGCTTTCAGGGGGAGTGAACGGTCATCTAACTAGCTTGGTCATCATTTCAAGGCAAATTCTTTGTTTAATGCGAACTGTAATAATCATGAAAGAAAATATAAATCAGCTCTCTGGACTCCGAAGGATTTGGTTCAAATGCTTAGATGCCACTTCTCAGAGTAATTGTTTAACGTGTGTGTGTTTCTGCAGGCAGATAGGCACATATGCCTGTATACTTGAGTGTGCTAATATTTGTCGGTGTGCACTTATTTATATTATATACGTGTGGGTGTGTTTGCGTTGTATCTGTATGTGTGTGTGTATATATATATATATATATATATATATATATATATAAAAATGTGTGTGTGTGTGTGTGCGCGCGCACATACATATATATATATATATATATATATATATATATATATATATAGATAGATAGATATGTAGATATATATATATGCGCGCGCGCGCACACACACACACACACACACACACACACACACACACACACACCCTAAAATGCAATACTCGCTGATGGCCATGACAACATCTGTGAAGACTGTGTTTGTTTTTCACACTGCTTTTCCGAGTCTGCGGTAGCATGCAACTCCATTATGTTTATGTCCACTAATCAGCACCTGGCAAACTCTTACTGTCCCCCTCCTGTTATATCAAATATTTAATGTGCAGGAACTGAATGTATTATGCAGCAGCCTTCAGACGTATGAACAGCGAAGCAAACAATTTGCAGGAGTAGTCTTTTGGGAATTAGCCTTCCACATCTAATCATGGGGTAATATAGAACATAGAGGAGCGTCTCGTAAGGTTGCACACAAGTAGATATTGAAATGCATTCCTTTTGTCCAGTGGAGAATAAATTAACATTATAGGTCTTCGTGTAGTCACTGTGTAATAAATAAGCTATTGTGGCTGGCCTTGGAGACATTTCTTTTTCCCCACCTCAGTTAGTAATTATTAGAATAGCTAAGTGTATTAAACTCAAAGCAATATTGTCCTCGACAGTCCGTATGCAATGTAGAGGAGGTGTGCGTGTTGACCTTTTTGGTGATGAGGTGGTGATAGTGAATTGATCCTAATCGAAATAGGCATTCAGCTGTAATTTCTCATACTACTTTGACAAACATTTCTTCTTTGTTAAAATATGCGTGCATGAAAGACAAGTACAAATCTAGTTCTGTTTCAGGAACAGACATTGAACAGGATTACTGACTCAGTCCATCAAAGTCCAACCGTTTACACACACGTCTGTACGTTTAGCTGTCTTTAGCAAGTACAGGATATATCCCTGAAATTGCACTTAGACTGGAATAGTTCTCAGCCGTGGAAAAAGAAATATAACTTGTTAAAGATTTTAGAAAATCCTTGATGGGTTTGGTACAAAGGTCACTGATTGCCTAATTGATACAAAGTCATAATTAGAAAATATTTGGGAGTTTAACGTTGTTTTATAGCAGCACTGATCTTAACTTTTATATTTGTAGCCCATGCATTACATGCATGGTTATAGGACACACATAGATCTTCTTGACTTTACATACTGATATGTTAACTAAATTTTAAATAAAGTCAAGGATTGGAATTATAATGTAGAAGACATTCAAGTTGTTAGGGCATTTTTTACATCTGTACCAAGGCATCAGATCCAAACGGGGTGATCTCAAAACTGTACAGGCTGTAACAAATAAGTAAATAAACCCATCCATCTATACATATGTGTGTATACATACATAACATTCTATGTAAAATAATGTTTTTAGGGAGCAGTTTAATGCAGACCTGATTAGATTTGTATAGATAAGGAACATGATAACTTGGAAGTAGGTTAAAATATCCTTTTGAGCAACAAAGCTTATTGCTTAAGCAAAAGGGACACTCTTGAACTAGGCAACTGGAGGCGAGAGAGACAAATGTAGTTAAGGATGGTAACAGAATATTAATTACCCTGCACAATGGGAAAGGGAGGGAGTTAGATTTAGATGTAAAAGAGTATGCATCTTTAAGGGAAATCTGTAATACTGCAGACATCTTTGAAGAATGATTGTGTTGCACACTGCTAAGAACTCATTTGTTTTAATAGCCAAGTGTTAAAATAATAAAATACCATACTAACTTTTGCTGAAACTAAGCTTTAGCACTTCGATTCTGCAGCTCTACTTCAGTCATCCTTGTGATAAAGAGACTGGCAGTACAGTCCAGTGTCTTTATTATAAAGAGACAAAGACAATCTTACTGTGGCTTCATTTGTACTTTAGACTGTATTATCATTTGATGCTGAAAGAGCTTTCTTGTTCAGATTTCTGTTAACATTTAGATGGTTCCTTTTCTGACAAATTGAAACATCATTCAATATAACCTGTTGTGCTGTAGACCTGTTTTTACCAAAACGTAGCAGCTACAGTCTTCAGATAAACCATACAACCCCAAGGAAAGAGAGTACAAAAGAGATGAACAGTGTTACTTACAGTGGAGATTCACCATGACAGTGGTTTATAATCACTGGTAAAAATAACTGCTTAAATGCTGCATTGAAAATCATTGGCATTTAAATGCAAATTGCCACTAGGAAGACAATTTTAATTCTGCCCATGATCCAACATAGCTATAAAACCGAATCCAACATAGATGAAAAATTGTTGGAAGAAAAAAAAAAAACCTTTGCCTTATCAGAAGCAGATCCAGGTAATCATGCCATGCATTTGTTGGGAAATATGTACTTTTCATTATGACTGTCTGTCACAGAGATTTCTTTTCTCCTAGCAGAGAGTGAAGTAATGCTGGCATGGTAACATGATAATTTATATGCTGTGTAAAGCTTCTTTCTGAAAGGACTGTGTTGCAAACATGGCAGCATTTGCAAAAAGTAAAGTCAAAGCCCTGAGCCAAAAACATCCAGAATTTATATTCTGCTTGGATTAATGTAATATAGAAGTAGACTCCTGAAAGGTACTCAGTGTATTCTGTTCTGTGATGTACAGAGAACAGAAAGGTGAGCTTATGAAAAATCTCATCAATTGAAAGTCTAGTAAATAGGTCATCTATAATTTAACATGACCACTAATGATAAAAATACTAGTGAATACTTTACCATAGGATTCTGTGATGTGCAGTCCAGCATAAATGTGTAATTATTGCATCGTTAATTGAAAGTCACACAAATTTCATTTGTTCAAAACTATACTTATGCACTTTCAAGAGCTAGCATTTTCCAGATAATGACTAAAGCATGGTATTAATTGAAGTTAAACTATTTTAACAAACTTAAATATTAACAGATTTCTCAAAGTTCATTTAATGACAGTTAATAGTAATTGGAATTTCTGTTAAAGTTAGACCCATTTCAATGACTAATAAGTATTTTCTTTGCTAAATTATAGTTTCATGCTTTACAGTGCAAGAAGAGAAAGGCATTTTTTTAGTTAGTAAAAGTCAGTGTTTAATAAACATTATTTATCACTGAAAGATAAACACCACTGGATGTGTCTAGTTCACAAAGATAACTTTTAGAGTTCTTTAGAAAGCCTTAGAGGTGAAAAATGTATTCCCTTTACTCTAAAATGGGAATATACTGTACAAATGTGTGTGTACACATACCCACATACACACATATGTAGGTAGGTGTGTGGTTTTATTTTTTTTTGAGTAGGTAGCAGATATCATGACAGGAATGCCTGACATGTACTTTGTTCTTGTCAACTTGGTTTGAAAGAATAGTGGATTGGGAACTATTGTGTTCTCCCAAAGTCATCAGTATGTCATTATGAAGAAACATAGGTATGCACAATAACATGCAAAATTCGTAATAATAACAGAAATAATAATTCTGTATAGCAGAAATTAAAAATCCAGACAGTTTATGGTTGGCAGCCTGAAGCGCACATTATATTTACAATTAGGGACACATTTTATTGAAAATTAGGTAGGTAGCACTGTGAGTACAGCCAACAGAACAGAAGTCTAAATTTACATAGTAGGACTTAAATGTTATGGCTTATATAGAAATGTATTACTTACTGTATTTTGTGACATCAGGCTCAAAAATGTGATTAGTAATTGATTCATCTATCTTTAGACAATGTCTATCATTAATAGTTATAGTTGAAGAGCTAATGCAGTTTATATAGCCTGTAGCCAACATCTGGCTGATCATAGCACAGAAATCCTTAACATTTCATTCAGGAGGGGTGAACCAATTCCCATTTCTGTATCAGTGATTTACAGCACTCCTAACTGTGACCCCATCTCTTTACTGTTAATCTTTGTCCTTGAATTCTAACTTTCCTTAGCCATGCATTTGTTCATAGAGATCTTCCCTACTCAGACAGAAGTGTAGTACACACAGCATTGTATTGCACTTCTTTTACTCAGCATGTACATTTATTTTAGTCTTTGTTGTGTATCCATTCACATTTCTGAATAGTTCTTTTACTGCTGCTGATCATTTTCTTTACCAATTCTTTTTCAGTATAGAACTTACAAAATAGAAAGCACCCAGTGCAAACACATACATTCCCATGCATGCACATGTCATTTTGTGTGCTTGACATCAAAACAACACAACAAAAGTATAAATGCATGTATTGTTTATTATGCATTGATTAATATTATTTATTCCTGTGCATCTGCAGTTATATTAACTATCTATCAGTAACTCCCTTACCCATGTCCCACAATGCCCCCCTTTTGTTAATCAGTAGTATGCATCAGGTTTTCCCTATTGCAGACATGCTGTATTAGAATAAGACAGTTTTGTAATTTTTTTCTTTTCACGCTACAGAACCAACGATCATGTTTTAGTTATTTTATGCTTAATTATTTCTGTTTGTTTCTTTGTCATTCTCCCATAATGCATCATAGCATTCATTAATTCACATGGCAGACACAGGCAAGAAAAATCTACAAATTAATATTTTTAGATGCTTTGCAAAACTGAAAAGGGATGTATTGTACTTACACATTCATACAGTTTATATGCATGCAGTCACACAAGTGCATGCACTCGTGCACACACGTTTACAGCAAAACCGTCAAGTTATTTTCTTCTCTATCCTGTTTGTATAAAGCAAAGTGTGATGTAAAAGTTTCTTAAAAGCAAGATTGTCCTTGAATCCACTATTTGCAAAGATTATCATATGTATTATCCATTGTATGTGAAGATTGATGAACAACTAGTATATTCTCAGTTGTCAAGCATTGTATCAGCTGCACATAAAAATATAGAAATACTACAGATTTGTAACTGGATAATTGTCTACTTTAAACAGGTAACTAATTTCTGGTGGAATTTTGTAGAAACAACTTGATGTTCAGAGACATGTTGTAGTCACTAGAAATGTAAAGAAGCAGACACTAGGTCACATTATGGATCAGCAAATGCACTGCCATATGATGTACATAATGTAAGTGCTTATCATATGTGCTCTAGCTGCATTGTACTTCAGTACTATTAAACTTGGATGGCACCAAGAAAGAAAGAGCAACAGATATTGACAGATCAGGTAGGGAAGCAAGGCTAGAAAAGGAGTAAAAAAAAATGAAAGACAGAAAAAGTTAAAAATAGAGAGCTGATTTTGGTGACTGGCTGTACCAATTAATTTAGAAACAATACAATCATTTAGATGTTTTGTTTCTAATCCGTCTGATGCTTGAGGAAAACTCTGGCATCCTTGATAAAGAGATAACATTTTCAAGCAAATTAATTGTTTCCTTGGAAGTCTAGTGAGACTGAAAATCATGTATGTACAAAGCATTTTAATGAGGGTATAGAATAGTTCACTTGTCGGTTAGTATATAAATGGGTCTGAGCAAGGTTACTTTATTGCTGTGGTTCTAAAGAAATGAGTAGAAAACAAAAGCCAAAGGTCTATGCAGTGTGTTCACATTTTTCTGCCTATGATGATGTACGTGGGATATTTTATTTGTTACATTATAATGCAGGTGGGTTGGCTTATTTGTTAACATTGTAAGGCACTATTAGCCACATCGCAAAAAGTAAAGGTCATAGCACACACAACAATAAAATATAGTAATAAAACAATGCACTGAGACTTCCATTAGCAAGACTGACCTATGTCTTCCAGGTCTTTGTAAATGAATGCACAATGTATCACATTCTCTTACATTATTCGTACAAATTACTGTATGTGGTATGATAGTAACGTGGTCATGGAATAATGTGTGTATCCTTTTAAGATGCTACACAGCAAAGGCGATTTGGTAACCATGTAAGAAAGTGACATGCTACAGAATGTATTTATGTATAAGTGTCTGGATGTGAATCTATATATATATATATATATATATATATATATATATATATATATATATACACACACATATAGATAGATATATAAAATAGATATATATATAAACACACACACACATTATATATATATATATATATATATATCTACACATACACACACACATTTATAAATAGTGAATGCATTTATTTTTTTTTTTTTACCTGTAAAATAAACACATTGGCCGACCCTAGTCAAGCATGACGTGAGACCAAATGTGCACAGAATATACATGTATTTTAATAGGACAAATACTGCAACTATTAACTGAAACACCAGTTCACCATGCATAATTACACGCTTGGCTTGACTGTATTATGTTATAAATAGTTTTAGGAAAAAAATATTTAACATTTTCCATGTACATATATTACCAGAGATACTTGCATATGTGTACGCACTTACAGCTAATTAGTTAATCTTTATAGTTTATCTTGTAAGAGTATAAGGAAAATTAGTATGCATACCATGGCTATGTGAAAACACTGCATATATAAGAAACATTTTTGTAGAAAACCTTCAGATAATACTATGACAGAATTGAAGAAGCACATTTTATGTTTAAATGGCCCCCTTATATGACCCTCTGGAGTCACTGTAATAGAAATATTTCAGTAATACATTGTTATCTGACTTCATGTGACATATGGCATCATATGTTAAATGGATTACTATACCACACAGACCACTTTGGGATTGTCCCTTTGGTATAATTAGTGCTGTCTATGAACTCAGATGCATACTTTTTTCTGTTCTACGACTTTCTTGGGAAAGGCAGTCGGTCAGCAGGTTACTATACACGTACAGTAAATTACCTTATTTCTTTCACAGTTCATACATGTAATAAATTCCATCTTTTGAAAATTAATATGGGACACTGGTGTGTACTATAGACACAAAAGCTTCTCATTGCGTTGCTTTTATGTAATTTCTCTCTCATGAGTTTAGAAGTTCATGCTGTCTTTAACTAGTGATGCTTTTTGCTGAATCATAGTGTTAAAGTTTTAGTATCATGAATATATGAACCCGAAGTAACAGGCTACCCAGGAACTAGTTATTAAAATCCTTTGCTGATGTTAACTAACCTTATTTATTTAAGCATGTATTTATTTATTCTTGAGAATTGGGACCCTTGAGTACCTTTTAATGGTTAATGTGAATGCCAGCAAACTAATATTACCTGACAATGAGGTTTGTAGGAATTGTTTCTGCTTGGCTAACCTAGCCAACTGCTTATTCTCCTTCTTTGTTAATATATTATGGGTGTACAAGACTGGCATAAAAATAGGTTCATAGGTATGTACTAGGCTATCGGCCCTGGGGACAACACTTGTGTTATTGTCCACCCTTAAGTACAACATATACAGATGACATTAAATCCTTCAAGAATCAATGTCTGCAATTTAAAAGTTCCATCTAGCGATGCATAACAATCTATCCATTTGTCTCTACTTCCATTTATCCATATATGCTTATAGAAGAGAATTGGTCATACTGTACATAACAATCTAGGCCTTCATAACACAATTCTGAAACTGTGTAATTTATATTTTATTGTGGGACTTATAAAACAAGTTTATTTAACATCTTCACATATTGTGTATTACTAAAATGCTGTTGAACAAGCCTCCCTTACATAATTTAATACTCTTGGACAGAAGTTAAATTCTTGCATTTCCTGGTCATCTCAAAACTATTTTCACTTGGATCTTGCAGAGCCAACAATCACTTTGGCTATGAGAAATGAGCAGCGTATTTAATTTATGTAGACTGACCTTATTTGAATCTTTAGTTGTATGATTTAAGTCAGTTTATGCTGCTACTTCAAGACTAAATCTTTTCTTTTTTCACTTCTATATTATTGTGATTAAACAAAAATAGTATCTGCAATTACCCAGAATTACCGAACGGTGGCAGTGATGTTGCTGATCTCCCTCTCTCTCTCTCTTTTTTAAGATGACCTGCTAATACGAACACCTGCATTGTTAGCGGGTTTTTTTCTCTAGTAATACAGTAAAATTTATAATAGCTTAAATTTGTATCCATTGAAGAAAGATAAATGTCTGATAGTTAGACTAGTTGTTTGCTATTAACATTTTCGTGAGTTAGAATCGGTCATAAATGTGTGTCGAGCGAACTCATCCATTTGTGCATACTAAAGACAAACCTTCTTGGCCTCCCTCTTAATGTCATGTCTGTTAACATTTCCGAATGCAAGCATGCAGACTCTAGCTTTCAGTGCTATTGATGTGGTATCTTATTTAATGGAAAATGCTACTCTTGTAATATGCCCAGTTGGTTTTCCAGTATGGCACATCTGCTTATTTTAATTGATTAAAGACAGACAAGGAACCATTTTTACTCTTAAATTAGACATAGGAGGAGACTACAGTGCATATCATTCATAACACTGGGGGTCAAGAAACTGTGTCTGATGCTGTGTCTGTATTTGACATGATTGCATTTTCAGGAAGTTCCCTGAAATCCATTTTGAAGAACTCTTGTAACAGATGTCCATGCACCTGTGTGTCAGCTTTATAACTGTTGCTGGTTGTATAAGTCATACAACTATTTAAAATTATTATAATTCCTTTAACTGTAAGGACATTAACTGGACTAATCCTCTTACACCAGACTTTCTCAAGCTAATTCTGTAATTGAATTGAATGGTATATTGCATGACCTTAAGCATCCTTTAGTGCCCTTGGACAAACTAGTATCATTAAGAAATGTAACCAGTAAAAATATAAGGACTCCTCACCATCTGTTTTCATAAAGTATGCTGTTTGTTTAGAATTTGTATACATTTCTGTGTGCTTGTGAGTATGAAGAATATATATATATATATATATATATATATATATATATATATATATATATATATATATATACAGACACACACACACACACACACACACACACACACACACACACACACATATATATGTGCATGTGGGTGCATATATATGTATATATATTTTTTTTTCTTCATGTAATCTAAAGCTTATTCAAAATCTTGGGGTGAGGAGGACAAAATTTAAGCACAGTAGCAATATCCAATTTATCGGAGAACTAACTGCATTACACAGTCATCATAAAATATAAGGAAACTAAACTGAGTTTTCCTCATCTAAGTAGTTATCCTTAAGGATATTATGAATTTAGTAGTCACTGTCCATGCAGATATGGCATTGTTAATTCCCCAGAGCCAGTATAAAATGTTATTACCACAGGATTTGTCCACATATTATGCTAAACCCTAGTTGGTATACTAAATCTGCAAAAAGTTTGCTTTATGTTGCATGGCTTAATGCTATAGAAAGCTGTGGCTGGGCTTATTGTCATTTATTAAAAGGTGACTTTGCCCCCTAGAGGATTAACTATATGTGCAGGTACCTGCATCATGCCCAAAAGCAGCTGAAGCAGACATAAAGGCTTTGATGGTCAGCCGAGTGAATCTTATTCTACAGTCATTGTTCAAACTGTATGTTGTAACGCTGTCCTCATAAACTATGATTTCAGAATATTATAGTGTTGTTTAAGATTTGTGGACTGCATACAATTTAACTAATTGATCATGAACCATTAAATTTTCTATTTGTATATCATACCTTGAATTCTCAAAATAATGGGCATAGGCTGTTTTTATCTCCGTGTCCTCCATTTCCCCTATAGTGTATGTTCTTGGTGAAGCTAATCTTAACAATATTTTTATCTATGGAGCACCATTGCAGTGGTCAGATAATGCACATCAGCCATATGGGTTTAAAACCTCCTTTTAGATAAAGCAGTAATCCTTTGTATCAACGATTAACTTGATAAGTAATCCTTTGTATTAATGATTAACTTGATCATCTAATTTTCTTTTCCATTTATATAAACTTTTATGGTAATTCCCATTGTAGAAAACTATTTGAAGCAGTCTTCTGAAGATTCAGTTTTTATAAAGAAAAATGACATACCTTGATAGAATCAAAAATATACTTTCCTTAATGCTGAGTTACCATAACTTTATAAAGTCGCAAACCTAAAAAATAACTACAGAAATAATGTTGTTAAGGTTAGAGTTTTTGGTGGAGGGTTTCTTTGAATCAGAATCAAACTAAGAATTATTTGTAAAAAAACTAAACACGTTCTAACTGCTTAATAAAGCAAATGCTTTTTTACACATTTATCAAATTGTAACATAAGACACCATTTATTATTATAAAAGAAAAATAAAATTTTTCATTTGCATGCATTATACAACATGTATAATGCATGCAATGGGCGCCCAAACATCTCCAGCGCCCAAGTGAGAACTGCTCTCTCCAAAGCAAAAAACACAGCATCCATGGGACCTGATGGTGTCCCCGGCTGTGTGCTCCATGAACTCAATGAGGAATTAAACCCACAGCTAGGACAGCTGTTTAATCATAGTCTTACCTCTGGATACGTACCCAGGGAGTGGCGCACTGCAACTGTGGTACCACTTCACAAAGGCGGTGCCTCCACCGACCCTGGAAATTACCGGCCCATTAGCTTGACAAGCCTTATCTGCAAAGCCATGGAGAGGATCATAATGGACCTCATAAATAAAGACATAGGGAATTTGCAGACTTTGGATCCAACCCAGTTTGGCTTTGTCAAAGGCAGATCATGCCTTTTAAACTTGGTTGACTTTTTCAAACAGTCACCAAAGCCATTGATGAGGGAAAGGCAGTCCATACAGCCTACCTCGATCTGGCTAAGGCCTTCGATACAATACCCCACTCGGGTATCATTGAAAAACTCATCAGCTTAAATGTCAACCTATACATCACAAGATGGGTTGCAAACTGGCTGAGTGACAGAACCCACAGGGTCAGAGTTGCTGGCGCCATGTCAGACTCAAAGCCTGTCACAAGTGGTGTCCCACAGGGCTCAGTCCTGGGCCCACTCTTGTTTGGCATCTACTTTTCCGAAGTACAAGCAAACACGGGAGGGTTATGGCTGACAAAGTTTGCAGATGACTGCAAACTGGGCGCCATAGTAGAAAACACATCTGACACAGATATCCTTCAGAAGGGTCTCACAGAAATGGATAACTGGTGCCAGAGCCACGGCCTAAAGTTAAATGCCAAATGATGCATAGTCATACCCTTCGGGAAAAACAAGGTTACCCCTAGCTACCAAATAGGTGGCAATCCACTGAGCACAGAAGAAGTTATCAGGGACCTGGGGACCCAGGTTGATAGTAGTCTGTCATTCGACACCCATGTAGCTAAAGTAGTTAGGAAGACCTTCTACATTGCCCACCTTATCATGAAGGGATTCTCATCTAGATCAAGGGAGGTCATAGTCTCCCTTTAGTCATCACTCATCAGACCAATGATTGAGTACAATGCCCCATTCGGAATGTATCTAACCCGACACTTGCAGCAGCTGGAGAGGCCACAAAAGTTCCTCACCAAAAGGATAAAGGGTCTCAAAAATCTGTCCTATGCTGCCCGACTGAAAGAACTCCAGCTCTATTCAGTCGCCACCGCTTGCTCAGAGGTGACCTTTGCCTAACATACAAGGCCATGTCAAACCCAGATTTGATGAATATGCTTCACCTCAAAAAATCTAGATCCATCAGAGCCACAAGGGCGGGAGACTTAAACCTTGACACGGCTGTTAATAGGACGTGCTGGAGGGATAGATTCATCACCCAAAGACTCCCTATGCTGTGGAACAAAATCCCGGTACATGTGAGGCAGAGCACCTCGCTGGCCTTGTTCAAGAGAAATCTTGACCAATGGATGGGAGATCGCAGATATACCCCAGGGATTACCTCAGTGTCACTGCTCGACAGAGGCACAGCAAAATAATGGGTATAGTTCCCCATACTAAAGGGGTGGCGTAAGCCACAAAACAATGGGCTAGGCTTGTAAATGCCCTCGGGCAGATAGCCTAGTATGAACCTATGAACCTATGAACCTATGTATGTTTTGTTTCTTTTTAACAGTAAGCATTGACTCCAACATTTTCTAATCAATTCCTGCCTTCCCTTAAACCTCACTCATCCTAAATGTTATTTAACATGTATTGTTCCTACAAATTCCATTTATTTTAATTTAATTAGCTCCTTCCCTTTTCAAAAGACCCTATCTCAGGTCCCTTTATATCCTTCCAATGATACAGTATTTCAGTTACAGGTGGATAAAGTTTTAATTTCTGTTTTCCATTGATTGCTATTTTGGCAAGCACCTAATAACATAAAACTCAATAAAGCCTTACAATGTTTAGGTAAGTCAGATCCTATTTCCCAGATCTAAAGAAACATTTCATTCATTACATATAGCTGCCTCCCACCCAAAAAAAACAAATAAAATAAAACAAAAACATAAGAATAAAATAAAACATTTCTGACAGAGTACTATGTAAGGGATTTTAAAAATCTGCCAACACGTTACAGGCTTTCCTCCCTAAAAAAGTTACAAATTACCTCATTGTTTCCCATCATACCTCTAGCATTTTGTATCTAAATGAGGAAAACTTTTTTTTGATGACTGCTTGAGGTATAAAATATGTCTCTGCAAATACTTTCATGCAAGATGCCTAAACCTTTGTTACCTACCTGGGAGCCATGCAGATATCCTGCCATTTTTCCTTTGTAAATTGCTTCTCCAATATTTTTTATCATCCTCTAATTTATTTATTTATGGAGTATCTTAGGTTTTGTGGGACGGATGACTAAAAGTAAGTTTAGGCATAACAGTATGCATCATTTAGTTAATCAACTACATTAATGCAATGATCTGGAAAGCATTCCATAATGCACCTAATTTTTTTCTCACTGTAACATTTTAAGTGTTAGAGGCAAGATCCCATTAACTGGTATATCCCTTTATAACACTCAAGAATGCTTCTGACACTTCAGGTAGTTTTGAGTATTCATGACGTTGACTTCTAATCTGCTTTGATTTAATATATTTCAAACCCTGCTTTCAGAAGTAAGGAATTTTTGATATGCTTGATGTTTCATTAAAGCATAGAGCTTCGATAAGTTGCAGATCAACAGTAAACCATCATACAATTTTAGATGTGATTGCATGGTTACAGTTTGACTTTTTTATAATTAGTAATGATAAAGAATTTTAGCAGATATCAGTCTCCTCTGATAAGAAACATGATATAAATACCTTGTCTGGATATAAAGAATCCAGTACCTTGAATTAACTTCCAAATTTACCAGATTATATCATCACTAATGAATGCTCATAAAATATGCATCATATTCATGTATACAGAACAGTGATAATGTACTACAATTGGAACCTATAATTTCAGAAATCAATGGATAGCACTGGATGTCTCATCTTTAAGTTAAAATATAGTCAGGAAGATATCTATAACAATGGTTATAGAGACAATAAACTGTGCAGTGACCTCAAGGATTAAAGCAGTTAATGATTACAAGATTTGGAAAAAAAATGTTTAAATGTTAGGCACATGTTTAAATATATATGCTTACTATATATGACAAAAAAAAAACTTTGTTCTGAAAAAGGGAAGACACACTTTGTGAATTAAATAGGGAAATTAAATAGGGAGGTCAACCTAAGTAATTAAGTGAATAACTTGAGTCATCGTAAACTCAGGAATAAATATGAAGCTAGCATTGAGATTACAAGCATTTTTAACAAAAAAAAAAAACGATATAAGAAAGTTAATGTCATTACTTGCAAAAATAAAACCTGATTTTTTTTTATTACCACAAATATGACTTGTGTAGTAAATAAAGCATGGCCCCTCCTTAAATATGATGGATCACAACTTCCAAGTAAAGACCAACAAATGAACTCCAAAATAAATCTGAATTATTCAAAATAAGTATTATTCTTCAATGTTTACTGCATGCAGAACCTCAAAGAGAAAATGTGAGTAAGTTTGGTCTCAAACCTTATGATGGTGATTACTGTAGACAACCAAGCATTAAGTAAACAAAATGAGTGTAGGCAACCAATGCCATGTGGTCATAATTATCTGTGTGTTTATATGTCTGTGTCTGTCTATATGCATACATCTAGATGTGTGTATATGTCATTTGATCTAAAAGACAAAATATCTAAAAACAACTGATGGGATGTAAGTGGTCTCAACTTTCCTTATTTAACTCAACATAACTAAAATAAATAAATACATAAATGCAAACATACTTTGGGGGGATCTTCTTGCAGACCACCCTAAACTTTGTATAATACCACTGTCATGCCACAGTTGTAGACAGGGAAAAATCATTAGAAGTGCACCACCAGCTAGCATAAACCAGCAGGCTGTCATAAACCAAACTGAAATATTGTAAGAAAACTTAAATCAGTGATTAGACAATTATATACTTTCCTTATTATCAAAGCCAAGAGCTATAATTGGTAGAATGTATTAAAGGATATTATTGGATCAAATTTATTTAGATCATTTTTTAATCCTTCGTGATTAAAGTAATCAGTTGTATGACACTTACATGTATGTATGTGTTTGTGTGTGTGTAGATATATACCCATGTATATCTATATCTCTATATACATTTTTTATATATATTTTTTTTTTTACCTAACCCTATAGTTTATATTAAAGGTGTTATTTTAATACAACTTGTAAGTGATCCTTGGACCCTGGGCTGTAATGTAGAGAACAATATGAAGATAAAATACAAATAAAATTAATGGCTAGCTTTTTCAAATTTACTATAATGTAGAGCAAGTGAAATTTTACTTCATATTTTACTTCAGATGTGGTTCATTAGAAAGACTGACATGAAAATAAAAACTTTACTTAAAACCCAAGTAATTTTGATTAGTGAGGCATGTTCCTTAGAATTCTACATAATCATTTACTGTTTCTTTGAAAATTAAAATTTGCGATTAGACTAATTTGAGGTTATAGTTACATGAAAGGAAGCTAACAGCCACTTACAAGGTTATAAATGTACTTCTGAAGTACTTATATTAGTAATAAGTTGCCCGAAGACACAAACGTAAACTTGTTACAGTAATGCCCTACATATACAAAGGAGGTGAATTGATAGAGATGATCTCAAGACCTTTAGTTTATAACAGCCTTGAATTACAAATAAAGGAAAGCTAGTATAACTCAAACCAAAATCTGAGGTGAGGATTTGATGTAAGCAGTTTGATTTATTGCACTATTTAAAGAAGAAACATGATACCAATGACAAAACTGTAGGGAAAAATAAATAAAGATGGTAGCAGCTGTTTGTTTTGTTCTAACTCTTACGAGAGTCTTGTCAAGATTTCATTTATCATTGTTTATTTTGCAGTTTTGAGGACTAGGAAACTGTCAGTATCAGATGTTAACATATAAAGATATCTTATAGTCATTTTAGTCATTTCATGTTTCTTTGTTTTTGCAGAATTCATAAATCTGATTTATTTGTATACACTTACGTATTGGTTCTAAATTGAAAGGATCCTTGTGCTAGTTAATGTTTACGTATAGTCTGATTTTTTATTACTGTTTGCCAAGATATCAGTTTTATTTTTTAAACTGCATGTAACATATTGGCTTAAAGATGGCAAAATTATTTAGACAGTCAGTTCAAACAAGACAAAGACCACATCTGCAACCTGTATCACAACAAGATTCCACATAATAAACTACAAATCCAGTCCAGTGGATAATTGAGGTTAACATAGATGGCATTCAGGTAAGACACTCTAGTTATTTTTATACTACAAAGCTGATTCCACTTTCATTGAACTTTCTAGTGAATGTGGAACATGCATTCATCATAATTTGGTATGAACATTTCTAGACCTGCTCATAATGTGCTAGACATCTGAATGCCCTCCCATTTTATATAACATCCAAAAACTGCTGATCCTAATGTGATATCTCCAGGCTGCATCTTTGCCTCCAGTGCCTGCAAGTTATCTGACCCCTCTCTGGAAAGCTACCCATTTCATTCTTTATTGACCAAGGGTGAGGTTCAGCCAAAATGGGCATCATTTAGGCAGTCAGTGCAGTGGTTTGAAGGTATTTATACATTTCTTCATACTTGCATAGCTTTGCAGGTTTAGCTGTGCAGAGGACGGGGCCATGCAAAAACTGTTCATGATAGGAATTCTTTCACTTCTACAAGATACTCTGTCATAGAGCAGCTCTGTCCAGCAACCCCAAAGCAAAAGAGCTGGCTTTCGTAGTCTGCACTAGAGGTATCATACTTCCCATGTGTGCCCGAGGGTGAACCGAATCTTCAACAACCCCTGGGTGAGGCGAATAGGCCATTCCACATCAGTAATCTCCCTGCATGGTTCCTCATGTTTATAGGCTGCAAACAAAAATAAAAGCACAGTCACTTGCATCACTATAAGGACTCCATTTCTCTGTGCTCCAAAACTAGGCATCACATTTTGTTTGTTAAAACACAGCATTAGCTTTGTTATGTTTTACTGAAGCAATGACATCATGCATCCTAAAGCAGAAAGGAAGGTAAATGAAAGGCCTGTGTGGAACTTGTTTGTATTTTTTTCATATTTTTGTGTAAATGAATATCATTTGGTAGGCTTAAGAATACAACATTGTCTCAGATTATTTTATTGTAGACAGTAAGATTTTATATTTACATTTGTGATATTTCCGAAGGTTAGTCTTATCCTTTTAAATTAGGAATATTGTTTTTCAGAAACATTATTAGAATTTTTTTTGCATAAGTTTTGTTTTTTACTTTTCAGTGGTTTGAACTGACTGATATCCACAGACACATTGTTTAAAGTAATATTTTAGCCATATATTATTAAGTGCAGATTGGACTACAGTAATAGTCAATGCTAAAAGATATGCACACAATGTGTACAGAAGGATGTGGAGAATTTTGTTTTAATTCATGTATTTTGTGCAGAAAATGAGTTTCAGCACCTAGTGGTAAAAAAAGTGGCATCTTTAATATTTTTGTTTTCAGTAGGTGTTTGATCTGATCCGTGTTTCAAATGAGTTACCAGGCTTTATTGTATTATAACAGATTTTGCTTCCTGCTTGGAGGGTTCTGCTATTTATTGAGCAGTAAAATCCTGTTTTTGTGCAATGTTGTGCTTCTCTCGTCTCCAAATCTAATTTTCATACCCATAGTGTTTTCATGGGTTTTAAATACCTCTTTCATACTACTAATCTTCAGTTAGTTCCCTCCTACCTTTCATTAATGGGAGTTTTCATATGCCCTGTAATCTGTCCCCCTTATTCTCTGTGCTATACAAAGGTAAACCCTTATACGAATGGATATTCAGACCTAATAGTATTTAACAATGTTCTCCAAAAAGAAAGGTCCTACATACTCTGTATTTAAGACAATTCTCTGTATATGTTTCTTTGTTACCTGGCCATTTGGTTTATTCGTAAGTGATGTTGAAACCCATGTCCTCTGCAACTTCTTTCAGGTTAGCAATTTTTGCTTTAAGGCCATTCCTCGTTTTCATAAACTATTCTGCTATATTCATTTTTGAGAGTCTCCACCTAAAAGATTTTAAGTGCAATCAGTAGGGAATTTAAATGGAAGTTAAACAGAGCTGAAGCAGTTGCATATGCTACTCTGAAAAATATGAACCTTTGCTGCTTCTGCTTTTCGATATTACTAACCATTTGACCTTATATAATGCTGTAACCAGTAAAATTAATCACCATAACCTTTCATTATCTCCCACTATTTGTGAAAGCAGGATCAAAAGCAGAGAAAAATCCAGAGCTTTGCATTATCCCATTTATTTTCAGATATTCTACAAGTTGTCCTGCTATTGAGGCCCAATGGCAAATATGAAACTGAAATGGAATTGAGATATTCCTAAATTCCAAGAAAGGCTTCAGCCTGTTTGTCATAACATGTGCAAAACTGTAGTCATTCAATAAAACTATAAGACTTCAGTTAGCTTGTGTATACAGATTTCTTTTCTTAAACATGGCACACCTGTCACTCCTTGAATGTCAAGGCATTCTCTCTAATGATTAAAAAAAAAATAAATAAAATATACCTGCCTTAAATGCTGCTACTGTCTTGAAATCACGTGTGAAAATCATTCTATCAAACATTTCATCCCAGGTGCTTTCAGCATTCTCAGACTGGCAATTCCATCTCTTATTCCCTGCCTGATAATATGACAGGAAAGGATGAATATATATATATATATATATATATATATATATATATATATATATATATATATATATAATGTGCATGCGTGTGTGTGTTTACTATCAAAATGCAGAGTGATGGTTAGGCGAGCATGGGAATGCAAATGTAAGTTGGCCGATTTCCATATTGACAACTTGTGTGTCTTTAAACCAGTTTCCTGCAGTTGCTTTATTTTCTTTTAAATAATCTGCAGTCTCCACTTGAGTGCTATATATTGTCAATGCAGCCTTTAACCTGCATTTCCTCTGTTGACATTTTTGAACACATTTTTATTTAACTCACAGGTTGTCAAACATGTATCCAAATCATCATTAACATATTCCAGTCATATACTCAGTGGATTTTCATGTTCAGGTTTCTATCTAAGTAATAGATTTCAATACTACTCGTGTGGTCCTGTGCTCATCTTTTATTATTTGAAAGCATTTGTTAAAAAAGATGGTGCCACAAATTTAGGTTGGCTAATCACAAGTACGTTGTAATGCTGAAAGCTTTACTGTACTGGTTTGTAAAAGAAATGCTCTCCTTAACAGAAGTATTCTCCACTGTTGTAATTTTCAAAAAATCCTCCTTTTGGTCCTGATGGTTACAGCTTTTACAGATGATGCATGTTAAGCAGATTCTGCAGGCATGTTTCCATTTTGTGGATGCATTGGTGATGCTGAGATTTTAGAAAATACTTTCAGCCTTAATTTGAATTTGACATAAGTTTGAGATGTATTTCAGGAAACCAGCGAATGTAATGCTATATTACAGAGATTATTTATCCTATAACAGGGATAGTCATCTAAAGCATTGCTGCTTTGCTGCTATACATCAATAAATATTTACAAAATACAGTGAAAATAGTTTCTGTTCCTAGATCTTTATTCTCAGTGGCTGAGATAAATAATTTGAAACATGTCTAGGGATGGCACAATATTCAGGAAAAAGAAAAATGCCAAATATTTTGAGAATGGATTTATGGAAATTGATATAGTGACTTGAGAATTACATGCAAAATGCTTTCATAAACATAACATTAGTATATTCTGCTCTGATGGCTAACAATTCTGATGCTAACACATGAACTTTTGTTAATTTATATGAAATTCCTCTGTTTATTCATAATCGTATGAATCACCTTCCTTGACAGTTGTTTGTTTTCACTCAGTGCAGTGGGTTAACACCTAGAACCGAAAGCAATAATATTTCGGCAAAGCTATACAGATTGTTTTTACTTTGTATGCAGTCCTTCACAGCTTTCTTCACTTAATTATCACTCGGATATTTTTTCTTAGTCCTCCAGTCTCCTGTTGTAAACCTGCTATCAAATATCTGTTACATAACTGTTAATATTACAGAAGATTATACTCTGTGTGATGTCACTTTCAGTGGTTGAGAATCAGTAATACATTGAGTGGCTGAAAAGAATGTTTTATGCAGCAAATTACAACTGACTTAAACAATAGCAAACATTTTTCTTCTGAACTCTACATGTCATCAGAAACTGTATGAGAAACCAAAGGTAGTGCTGGGATGTATATTTTACACACTGCATACTCCACTGACATCTTTCTTGCTTTTAATACCAGAGATCATTCTTTAATGTGCATCTTAGATTCATGAGTAGTCACTTTTGGCAGACTGCAAGATTGCACTCAATATTTTAGATATAGTGCTCACATGTAAGGCTGAAATAGGATAAAGAATAAAATAAAATACTTGTTAGCATTGAAAAGTCTTCATAATGTAACATGTCTTTTACAGCACAGCGTCCTTAAAATCACAGTGAGGAAATACTGAACTATTTCACCCATGACTTGCAACCCACCACTGATTTAGAGACATGCCTCACCGTCTGCGTCATTTGACTGCAATTGGTTTTGTCCTTATAATAGGCATAAGAGAGAAAGCATGTTTGGGATGACCTGTATTGACTTCATAGTACACGTGGTGTGAGAGGAAAAAGGAGCCCTTTAGGAGTAGTGTATGCCAGACCATATCTCTTTCAGCTAAAAACAATGTACAGAGAATCCTGGGAAATGTCATAGAGCAACTAGACCCCATTAACCTGCTGCATGTTCTGTTCATAGGTTCATATGTAACTACTAAGAATGTGGTCCAGAAAAAATCTGATGAGACTAACTCAGTTTCCTAATCATCTCAAAGCACTATCTGGTAAAGTGACTTGCTCAAGGTTACCCAGTAGGCAAGTGAAGGCTGTAAACAGCTTGTTAACTGCTCATAGCCTTAATCTTCTGCTCTAACTGCCAGGTAAATTTGATGCCACAGAATCCCTCACTTCACAGATCTGGAGTTAGGACTGCTAAATTAGGACAGAATGTTCACCTGTATAACTCCATGTGTAAATCCACACAAGGCTGCAATGCTGGTTTGTAAAGTACAGCAGTACAATGAGGTGGACTTTCATGAATTCTGTTTGATGTATGAGAATCTTTTCATCAGTTTGCTGTGAGCTAAAGCATTCAATTAAATACTGTTTTTATTTCTTTCCCAAAAAGGAAATGCAACTGTACAATGCTCTTTGAAACTGTGTGCTGTGATGATCAGTCTGTGTAGTAATGAGGGCTATAGTTGTATTGGCTAAACAAATTCTCATAGGATCATATGAGGTTACTAGGCTAATGACTCTGTGGCCCTTACAAGCCTAGCCAAGTGTTTATCCCCCCAAAAAAATCTTCAGCACCTGTCACCCCTGTTAGTGAGGGTCACAGGTGGAATCTCTGCGACAAATTTGTGGTTTCCCATCCACTCATCAAGGTTGCATTTGAAGAGGGTCAGCGGCGTCCTCTGATGTGTATGGGGGAGTCTAATTCCAGAGACAGGGCAGCCTCTCGGTGACAAACCTCTCTTTCCAGCAGGTTTTGTTAATGTTGCACATTAGATTTAGGCTGTTTGATCAGGTAATGTGTAAGGCATTAGACTTATTGATATGGAGCATCTCTAGTAGGGCAAGGTCCAAGATTGCCTCGTAGTCAAGACACAGATCACCTCTAAGCAATCTGTATGATACTGAGTAGTGTGATAGTGATTTGAGCCTTTCCACACAGGACAGGTGTTGGAGGCAATGGATTCTCTTTGTGAGGTTATTTCTGTGGCCTTTCCAGCTGGTACATGTGTTTGGAGATGTACATACCAAAAAGGGCATTGTACTTGATTATTGGCCTAATGAAGGAGGAGTACAGAGAGGTAATAACCTCCTTTTTTCTGAATGCAATCCCTTTACTTATGAGTTGAAGCAAGTAAAAGGCTTTTCTGACCACTTCCGCTACATGACGGGCAAATGAGAGTTTGTTGTCAACCTGTGTACCCAGGTCTCTCACCACAGGTTGTGTGCTTTGGGGGTTGCCATTGATGTGGTAATAAGTAGGGGCTATGCTTTTGCCAAATGGTATGATAATACATTATTTTCCAGTTAACTTAAGGTCACGACTTTGGCACCAGTTGTTTGTTGCTGTGAAACCCTCTTGTAGTATGTTAACATCATTTGGGGAGTCAATGACAGCACCCAGCTTACAGTCTTCCACAAACCTGGTCAGCTACAGGCCTTTTGTCTTTGCTTGGACCTTCAAGAAGTAGATGCCAAACAGTATGGGTCCCAGAACAGATCCCACAAAAACACCACTAGTGAAAGATTTGCTATCAGAGGTGGAGGCACCTATTTTGACCTTGTGGGTCCTATTGGAGAGTCAGTTGGCCACCCACCTGATGAGATAGGGATTCATGCCAAGTTGTGTTAGGTTTGTGATGATGCCCAAGTAGGGGATTGTGTCAAATGCTTTGGCCAAGTCATGTTAAGATGTATGTAGTGAATTTCCCTCATTCAGGGCCTTGGTGACAATCTCAAAAATGTCAACCAGGTTCAGCAGGCAAGATCTGCCCTTGACTAGTTCGAACTGGGTGGGATCAAGTGCTTGGAGATTGCCTATGTTCTTGTTTATGAGGTCCATAACAGTACGGTCCATGGCTTTACAGATCACACTTGTCAAGCTAATGGGATGATAGTTTCCAGGGTCAGTAGAGGCAGCACCTTTCTGCAAGGGGATGACAATGGCAGTTCTTCACTCTGCTGGAATGAAGTCTGTACCTAGGCTGTGGTTGAATAGGTTGCTCAATGGCAAGGCTAGTTCTTGCTGGAGATGGTGCAAAATTCAGCCTGGGATATTATTGGGTCCCATGGAAGCTGTGTTCTTTGCCTTGGATAGGGCCTTTAACACTTGATCTATAGAGATGTGAGCTGTGGGACAAGTATCAGGGATGTCAAATGTGCCAAACCTAAGTCAAACAGGATCTGACTAAGTGGTACTTTTAAAAACTAATTCGGAACAAACCTGGGCTTTGCCATGAAGGTTCCTTATGTGACGGAAGAAGACTTTGTGATTACCCTTTGTTTTGGAGGCTAGTTTTGATTTATAACTGGCTTTGGAGGTTATCACTAGTTATCTAATTTGCTTGTTGAGGCTGAGGAAGGAGTTTTTCCAATTGGGAATTAGGTCCTTTTTACCTTTGGATAAAAGTGTCTTCTTTTTGTTGTAAAGCCTGTTGATAGAGGATGTCCACGAGATAGGTTTGTGTTTCCTTTAGAAGCAGGTTTTAGTTATTTTGGGTATGGCTGAGTCCATGCAGTTGTACAGGTGCTTGTATATGCATTGGCATACTGTTCAACATAGCTGTCTGCATCCTCTGAGAGGGGCAGTGGTGTGAAGCTACTGATACCCTCCCTTCGAAGGTTGTAGTCAGCTTTTGCCAATTTTTTTTTTAGCCTGGTTACAGCTGGGGGGTGGGGTAGGAGGACTAGAAACTTTGAATGAGACAGACCAATGGTCTGATCTCACCAGGGAAGAACTTACTCGGGGGGGGGGGGTTGTGCAGCAGTCACACATGTTGGTGAGAACCAAGTCCAGAATGTTATCACCTCTTGTGAGGGATGAGATGAGCTGGTCTAGTGCATGAGAACCAATGAAGTCAAGGAGTCATTGGGTGAGTGCATTCATGCACGAATAGTTCTCCCAGTCTATGGTGGGGTAGTTGAAGTCCTCAAGGATCAGGGTGTTAGGGGCTACCTTAATGGAGTCAAGTAGGTCCAGGTAGTAGGAGCAGGTGTCTTGAGTCGTTGAGGGGTTCTATAGCTGGCTATAACTTGGATGGGTGTCTTGCCAATTGTCAGTCACACCTGGAGTAGTTGTAGTGTGTCATGCTGGCAAACCAGTCTTGGAGGTATGCTTATCTTTAATGAAGATAGAGAATCCACCACCCTTAGTCTTACCAACCTCATTTTTGGGTCGGAATGTGTGGAATGAAGTATAGCCTGGTATGGCAGGGATGCTGTCTGCAGCCTTGAACCAAGTTTCTGTGACTGCACAGATGTTGGCATCTTCCAGTGCAAGGAGAGCCTCCAGTGAATGCATTTTCAGGTTAAGGCTCCTAGCGTTAAGCAACATGACCTTCAGATTGCTTTATGACGGATCTCTTATGTGGGAAGACTTGTCTTTGGGACATTTCCTAAAAAGACAAAACGGGGGGAGGCAAGAGCCTTGGCCAGAATCTCAGGGGTGACAAGTGGAGGCCATCTCTGGCAAAGCATTGATGCCTGTCATTCATGTCATCCCAAGCAGGTACTGGATCCCCTTGGAATGACATCAGAAACTAAGCCAATTGTTGAAATCAATTATTTTTTGTTGGTATTGTGGTATTATTCTTTGTGAAGGTAGGATGCTACTTAGGGCTAGGGTCATACCATACCTGCTTGGTGCACACACACACACACACACACACACACACACACACACACACACACACACACACACACACACACAGCTCAATCATGTCTCTCTCCATATAGTCCAGGGAAGTACGTCTCAAGTCATTCAGACCAACTTGGACAATGACAGAGTCATTCTTCTACCTGTTGTGGAGAGACTTAAGTGCATGCATGATGTGGTGGATTCTGGCCCTGACAGGCAACTGACCATGATCTCCTTGTCGAGCTTGGTGAGGGGGATATTGGTGTGTCTCACAATTGAGTCACCAATGACTAGTATGTTTGGTTTATTGTTATGCTTTATGGGCTATGTTTGTGAGACACTGGTGTGTTGCCTGTTGTCTTTGATGTGCTTGGTGTGTGTGGAATATTTGTGAGTGTATTTTGGAGGTCTCTGCTGTTCAGGTAAGTTTTTATTGAGGCCTCTGCATAGGTGGGTGTGTGTTGTGCTTGGCTGTGTGATGTGAGTGGTGTGGTGTTTGTGATGGCTGTCTCCTCTTTGTCAGGAGTACTGACTGTGGCACCAGAGAGTATAGATTCTAGGTTACTGATATAGATGCACTTCTCGCAAGTAGAAGAATTATGTGCTAGAAGAAAAGGATCATCAGTGAACAAGAGGCAGTTGCTGCACTGTCTCAGAATGCCCATGTCAACCAGGCTGGCAGGAGAACCTGATGGGACTTGTCCAGACATAGTGTTCTGAAACTTGAATGGACTTCTAGAGAGAGGGTTTTGAGAGGGGTTTGTCCACTAGAGTTTAGACCACAAAACCCTTCTTAAATGTATATTAACTGACCAGAAGCCCAAGTGCTAAAGCCAAACTTATATATTAAGAGACTTAGAATAACAGACAAAGTTAATCAGGCTACTAACAAGCTATAATAAATGCAGCAGAATAAAAGCACTTGAACACTTAAGATCATGCAGCAAAGCAAAATAAGGTAATAAAGTAGAAAGAATACAACTACAGTAAAAGTAGCTGAATAAAGTGTAATTTTTTTTAAAGTGGAGAGGGAGGAAACCAACAATAATTCAAGATTAATAAACTAAGGGGGTTGGCCTTCCCAAATGCTCTCTCTGTACACAGTAGAATTAGCTGATGAGATAGGACTGGGAGGAGTGTCTAAAATCAAAGAAGCGGGGGTGGCGGGCTGTCCTTCCCAAATGATCACACTGTTCTCAATACAGTGAGCAAATGAGATGTGACAGGGAAGAGTGTCCAAATTCACAGCAGGGACAGGCAATTCCAAAGGCACCAAGTTTAAGAATACAACAACACTTGGGTTGGAGTGTGGGGGAAAAACAAAATGCAAACAGATATCAGCAATATCAAACAAATAAATAAATGCAGTACAGTCTGGTTAACTATCACTGAAACAGAAAGACAGAATGCAGACAGAGACCAGCAATACCAAGCAAATAAATAAATGCAGTACAATTTTAACTATCACTGAAATAGATCAAGTTCCAAAAAGTATACTTGTATACGCTTTGTGTATCCAGATAGCTATAGAATCACTTTGTCTGCCCAAATATATTTGATAATATTACATATTATATTAAAAAGGAATATCAGTTTCTAGGTAAATTCAAAGCTCATATGATTTGACCAAATTTTTAATCCAATGATGTGTATCATGCTAGAAGATCACCTTATCACTATACTCACTTTGGAGCTGTATAAAAATATTAACCTTTTGTTCTTTTTAGACTTTAGTTATCACATAAGTCTCATCCAGGATGTGTCTTGCTACTTGTTAATGATATAGGTGAGCATTCTTTTTAATTATACCTGCACTTAAATCCCCCACTCTATCCTGCTACATTAGAGTTGCAATAATTTAGTCAGATCATTATAGTAAAACTTCTACTATGGAGTGCACTCTCTAGGTTGTCAAATAGCAGCTTAGTTTCTCCAACCTTTACCGTGCTGCTTACATTTTTAATTGAATGTTTATGGTGTTTTGTGCTGCTTACATTTCTAATTGAATGTTTATGGTGTTTTGTGCTGCTTACATTTCTAATTGAATGTTTATGGTGTTTTGTGCTGCTTACATTTCTAATTGAATGTTTATGGTGTTTTTGTGCTGCTTGCATTTCTAATTGAATGTTTATGGTGTTTTGTGCTGCTTACATTTCTAATTGAATGTTTATGGTGTTTTGTGCTGCTTACATTTCTAATTAAATGTTTATGGTGTTTTGTGTTGCTTACATTTCTAATTGAATGTTTATGGTGTTTTGTGCTGCTTACATTTCTAATTGAATGTTTATAGTGTTTTGTGCTGCTTACATTTCTAATTGAATGTTTATGGTGTTTTGTGCTGCTTACATTTCTAATTGAATGTTTATGGTGTTTTGTGCTGCTTAAATTTCTAATTGAATGTTTATGGTGTTTTGTGCTGCTTACATTTCTAATTGAATGTTTATGGTGTTTTTGGTTTTATGAGGAAAGAATGATAACTCTTTTGCATAATGACAAACCACATCTTGCATTATTTAAAACTTTATGCATCCATATATACCAAATGTCATTATTTTAGTGGGGTAACTAATGCTTATTTGAAGCACAGTGCTTTGAAGAACATGAGACACAACAACACTTCATTCATGTAGGTATCATCCAAAAATGTAAATCACAGAAAAAGTGGAAAACTGTACTCTCTGCAACACGTTCCCATGAAGGAGCTGTGCTTTAGCTCTCCTAGTATTATATTCTAACTCTGTGTTCATCATTTGTAGTTATGTAAATGCATATTGAGAGGTACCAAAATGGATGAGCCATCTTCTTCATCAAAGTTGTGTTTTTTTTAGTTGTGGTTTTGAAAAAACACTGTACAATGAGGCTGTGCTAAGCCTAGTGCATGGCTGGTAACCTCAGAATTTATGCAAATCTGGTCTACATCTGACAATGCACTCCCAATATGCAACAAAATAATAAAAGTGACTTGTCAGTTCAGTCAGTATAGAGAGAGAGAGCCATGACTGTGATCGCGTTCTCCTTACCTCTTGGGTGACCATTAGAGCTGGTATGGGAGGGTGATGAGGCTCATACCTGCTAATTTCTCATCAGGATGATGGTATGCACGTGTTCATCCTTTCTGAGGTAGATCCTCCTATGGATACATGGAATTCTAGTGTGCTGCTTGTCTCTAGGAGATGCAGGGCCAACTGATGTCACTATCTCAAGAAGATCTAATACACATCACTACTATCCACTGCACAACAACCCCTTGAAGATGAACAACTACAGGCAAATGTCAAGGTTAAGGGAAATAATATAAACTACTGGTCGGTAGGAAGAAGTTGCAAAAATAGTTTAAAAGAAATGGCAACAAGAAACTTACCATACTTGAATAGTACAAAAAATAACTAATGTGGTTATGCTAACAGCACATGTATGGTCATATTTTTTGATAAATCACTTGTAGCTTGGTCTCATTGAGCTGAGAGAAATATCAAAACTCCTAGAATTATTAGACAATAATAAAAAAAAAACAAATGCCAACTTTATAATAAGGATGACCATTTCTGTAATATTTCATTGTGTACAGTTTGAAGAATTAAGCCAAATGTGAAGTTTATTGCGCTATAGAATTTAAGGAGATTTTACAACACGAACACATTCTGTTTCTGATTTTTATTAACACATTACTGTTTCCAAGAGCTGCATGAGCATGTACTATTTATTTGTTTATTTATTCCTAGTAGTAGTAACCCTGCAGTAGACTTCAGCCATTTATGGTTGTTTGGATGAAACATCATGGACATGAGATCTGTGAGGTTAAAAACAAACACCACACAAAATCACCTTAAGTATCATAGATGTACATTTCATGTTCTAGCAATTCAGCTATAATATTGACAGATGACATACATAGCAAAAACAGTATGGTGTCAGAATGCATACAGGTTAAAGTTGTCATAGAATTATAAGATTTTGCTGAAGATTACTCAGGGATGATGTTCATGGATTGCAGTATTGCACCACTTACAGTATGTTGTGCTTGTTACATTCAATATATATTTTATAGCACTGGAATTTGTCTCATGAAACATTTTGCATGCTCAATTCATGAATGCAGTTGAAATAATTGTACTTATCCTAATGAGATATGATTTGCTCCTTATACAAGTTTTTCCATTCCTTTTATACATTTTGAAAACTTTACAATATGGAATTCCTGGCATGTTCTTCCATTAATGTAATTCAATATCAACCATTTAAAAGACAAAATGGGAGCAAATAGCAGAAAGTCCAGGAAAATGTTGTGGACGACAGCCACATAATTATAATTGAATATAATGAAAGTATAGTATACTTTTCTCATTACAGATATCTTTAGTATGGCTAACATAGTGCAATATATTTGTAAATTATCATATGCTGGAACTAACTCACTGATAACTTTGGCAGCAGGAGCAAAATAGTTGTACCTGCCCTCTGTCTCACTAGAGTATAGTATCTTATATAAAGGTTATACATTGAGTTAGGCTACCCATATAACAGAACAAGTGGTGGTGGTCATGCAAAGAAGTCCCCACCATAAAACAAACCCAACACTGCTTACTGATGACTCCAGTTATGGATACTTATGAGTGCAAAAACAGTCAAAGAAATTGCTGGAGTTTAAACCAATCAAATGATCAGTTTCTGCACTTGATGGCAAAATAAATTAAAAAAAAGTTTTACAGTATCTTTTTTTTTTTTTTTTGTAACAGCACCTAACAAAAGTTATAGGCCACTCTCCAAGGATCTGCAATGGAAATGCTGACCATGCCTCAAAAGAGTGTAAATATTCAAATAAACTAAAAGGTCCTCCACAAAAATCCATTGATATCAGGTGTCAGAAGTAGAGTTCCATAGAAACCAGACTGAATTCCCTTGTCATAGAGCAAAATGGCTTTAATGTAAGAGAACTAGAAGTAGTAAACAAAACTCTGGGATGTACATGGTTTGTAATATCAGCTCAAGGTATAGTATTGTCATAGACCATTTGTGTGTAAATGTAAAACTGAGGCTAAAACAAAACGTTTGTAAAAAAATATTTGGTAGAACATCCTTAAATATTAAGCAACAAGGCTAATTCCCAGAAACACAGAAGTTTCAGAAATAAAATGATAAATGTAATAATCTGAGCAGCTTAAGACAAAGACCCAAATGCTAATAGACTTGTACTTTAAGGAGTCTGGACAGCATTAGTGGAGCACAGTAAACTAAGACTAACATAAATCCAGTTAGGCACAAAAAAGCAAACTAGAAATTCAGATAAATAAGCACGTTCATGAAATCGGTCCAT
The DNA here is from genome assembly GCF_019279795.1 of Protopterus annectens. Classification (NCBI taxonomy): domain Eukaryota; kingdom Metazoa; phylum Chordata; order Ceratodontiformes; family Protopteridae; genus Protopterus; species Protopterus annectens. Next base: position 304,251,729 of record NC_056749.1, read on the forward strand.
ACTCACTAGTATACTTAGGTAATGTGCAGACCTGATGATTATTCACAAACATCTGTACGTTGAAAGCAATAGCAATAATAATAAAGAAAAAATCTAGAGAATCAAGTTTTTACAGGCCATCAAAAAACAAAGCAGCTGGTGGTGAGCCGGCTATAGCACTGAACATGAGATAAGAGTTACAAACTTTTTTGTAGGTCCAGTAAGTCAAGATACAATGAAAGAAGTACTTGGTTTAATGTGAAAATTATGATCCAGTGAATCTGTTACAGATTAATCCTTTACTGAAATTTATATAGTTTCATAGGTAAGTACTAAGCAAGCTGCCCTTGCATGCCATTTTAAAACTAGCCAGTTTCACTGTTTATACTCAAAATATTCTGTCCCATTTGGTTATAGATTGGCCTTACCCATCCCATGGTTGATAATTGTTTATTGCCCCTAATAAGAATAACTGGGATCATACAATAGATAAATTGAGGGGTCCATGCTTGAGATAAAACATTTAGAATTTGCCTCTGTCCAATATTAGTACAAGGGTCATCCCTGGGGTAAATTTTCAGTTTCTTATCCATAGATTTAAGTTGCGCTTGAAATGGACAGTGATGAACTTGTTTTACATGGATGGGGAGTCTGTTCCACAGCAGCGGTATCCTCTTGGAAATATGCTTATCCCTCCAAACCTTCTGTTGATGTTTCAGAATAGGTTTAGATCCCTAGACTGAGTATTTCTGATGCCATTTGACTTGCTGATGTACAGTACATCCATCAGTAATGGTCTTAGGATGAGCCTTGTATGCCAGACACAGGATCATAGGAGGATTCTAGACTAACAGCCCTAGATCCATTTAAGCCTGGCCTTTCATGGCCCATTGTTTCCAGTTATCAATGTCCATGGGCTGGAGTGGCTTTGGTATATGCTTGTGTCTTCTGGTATCTGCATGCTGCACCTGTCCATAGGGGCCAAAGGTGACAATCCATGGATGAATTTGTGATTTCCCATCCATTGGTCCAAATTGCATTTAAATGTGCTTAGAGAAGAGTGCTGTTTCACATGAATGGGGGGAGTCTGTTCCAGAGAAGGGGCTAATCTCTGATACACATACCTGTCCCTCCAACATGTTTTGTTTACGTCACAAATGAGGTTTAGATCCTTAGATTAGGTCACCTCTTTGCAGTCTATAGGATACAAAGTATAGTGACAGGGCTTTGAAGACAGTCCTTGTAGGACATGTTTAGGTCTTGTATCTTTTTAGTAAGCTATATCTGAGAGTGTTTCACTTCTTGCATGTGTCTAGATGCCAAAGGGGCATTGTAGTCAATGAATGGCCTAATGAGAGCTAAGTAAAGTTTGACAATTTTTGATATTTTTTAACAATTTACAATTTTTGATAATTTATTTGACATAAAAGTTTAAATAATCATGCTCAATTAAAAAAAAGTTTCCTTAATTTAGGCTTTAAGATGGAAATATTGCAATTCAGTTCAAAGTAAAGAATTAGGGACAAGTCCTAGCACTGCACAGAATCCCAAACATAAATCAAATGTTGGAGTCATATCTCATAGTCAGTTATATTTTATTGCAAAGTCTGAGGAGGGTGCATAGTATGCAATGCACACAAGCATTTTAATACTTTATAGGGTGCTTTCTCAAGTGATTGAAACACAACCTCTATGATAAGGAAATCTAACTTGTAGCAGCATAAACTAAAACAATATCACTAGCCTGCTCCCTAATATTTTTGTTAATATACTTTTAACATATGGGTGGCACAGTGGTGCAGCGGTTAACATTGTCGCCTCACAGCAAGAGGTTCTCTGGTTCGATTCTCAGCTATGGTGCCTTTTGAGTGGAGTCTGCATGTCCTCCTTGTGTGGGTTTCCTCTGGGTACTCCAGTTTCCTCTCACATTACAAACATTTTGCATCTGGAGCGTTTCTCCCTGGGCTTCCTCTGAAAATAGGCTCTATTCCTTGTCAGACTTTCCTGGTCAACAAATGTTAAATAAATGATTATATCATAGAAATGTTGGTAAGTTCATTCTTCAACATCCCACTTTACTTTCTAACATAACTGTACAGTTAGCTAGATATCATATATTTCCTGTATTGCAATCAGTATATAGACTACATAAAACTACATAAAACATTGGGAAAGTATTTTTTGTACTAAATATTTAACCACCATGTCCTGTATACATTTAAATTAGGTTTGTTTCTCAAAGAAAAAGAAGGTACATCTCCCAAATTTTTTTTTCAAAGTTGGATCAACAGTTAATCTTTGCTAATTATATTTAATATCACACCACAGGTGACTGTATTAGCTAAATATATTATGGAGCAGGATGGTGACCATTGTTTTAAGAGTACGATCCTGCAAATTATATTATCTAATTAGAGAGGTGGTGACGTAATAAATTCCACAGGAGGTACAGAATGCCAGCGGATTTTTAAATTAAATGATGCAACTAAACCTGGATTGAATGATGTGTTCATCTTAAGGCCACTGCTTAAGAAGAAACAATTTAGACATTGATTGGCTGTCACATGAATGTGACCTTTTTATTAAGACTTATTTAAAGGATGATGTTTGTTGAAGCTTTTAGATCATTTAAGAAAACACTCTCTATATACTGTGAAATCAATTGTGTATGTATGGGGATTTAAACATTTTCACCATTTGGAGTTTAGGCTTCAGGATGAATTCTTGAAATTTAAATATGTTCCCTGTTTGGATGAATATTAAAAAAATCAGTAAGGCAGAAAACTTGAAGAAAGTTGCTAACCAAATTAGCAATGTCTTCTCAAACATGTCTGTTATTCCTAAGTGAATATGTATAGATGTAGCTGCCCAGTCTTTCAGATCTGTAAATGAAAAGGTAGTATCAGGAACAGGATGCAGCAGCTTTTGCCATGTCCAATATTATAGAATGATGCAAATGATTTGCTACTATGTCATTTGATTAGGTTACAATTGTATGTTTAAAATATTTGAAGAAAAATTCATAGGCAGCTGCACCAAAATTGTTCACGTACTGACTAACAACAGAGAAGTCCCTAAAACACTGGAAATTATCTTATATAATGTTGTATCATAAAGCAGACAAAAAATGGTTGTTATAGACCAATGCTGGCAAGTGTAAATGTAAAGGAAAAAGTTTGTAAATGAATAAATATCAACACATGACAACACACATTTTGTAGTCTGAGAACACAAAAATAACATTTTTAGTCTTTGCTTTTAGTGCAACTTTTGTAAAAGAGCAAGGTAGGGTATGAATACAGTTTTCAGGGGCTACCAGAGACATTAACTTGCGATGGACTTTTTGGATAAGTTGATGTAAAAATCTATTCATTTGTTGAGTTCAAAGTAAAGAATTGGGGTCAAGTCCTGGCATTGCACAAAATCCCAAACAAAAATCAGATGTTGGAGTTGTTTCTTATAGTCATTTATATTTTATTGCGAAGTCTGAGGAGGGTGCATAGTATGCAATGCACACAAGCATTTTAGTACTTCATGAATAAGTCTCCATAGGCAGCTGTGTTCTCAGCTTTTTTTGGGAGGGGAGCTTGAAATTGTGACAGGCTATCACATGACTAAATCAGAGTCACATAGTAGGCAAAAGAACCTGAAGAACTTGAGCTAACTGGAACAGAACAAAGGTCATCAGCAGCTCATAGCACTAGTTGTTTGACTTAACTGCTAGACAGGTTAAAATTGTTAATGTTCTTATCTATCATCTTTAATGTTAAGGTGACATTCTGTATAGTGTGTGATAATGAGGTGGTTCAAAAGTGTTCATGTGCATATCCCGTAGAATGACTGTAGTGCCTGTCTCCAGGTAGAGCAATTACAATATATTGGATCCTCAGGAATCAATTTAAGTCACAACATAGTTTAGTATCCTTTGCTAGAGAAAGAGATGATGGGCTATAAAAGCATAGGAAAAGCCCTGAAAGTGAAAAATGACCCTACAGCAGATGCTCCAAGGTGTAGAGAAAATGAACCCACAAGTTATAAATAGTAAAGTGAAATGCTCTTTTATGCAGTAATATGCCTCTTTGTGAAATAGTTCAAAAAAGGTTAAGAATGTTGTTGAGTTGCCATACTAATCATGAACACGCAAAGACCAATGATGTCATCACTGACATTGAGCCAATGGGCGGGTGATATATGAGAAACAAAATCAGCGGACTGGTGGATGAGTTATGTACAAGGTATATATGTTATGTGGATGGTGCAGTGGTGCAGCGATAGTGTTGTCACCTCATAGCAAGAGGTTCTCCGGTTCGATTCTCTGCTGGGCTGCCTTCTGTGCAGAGTCTGCATGTCCTCCCTGCATTAGTGTGGGTTTCCTCCAGGTGCTCCAGTTTCCTCCCACATTATAAAGACATGCATCTGGAGAATTTCTCCATGGGCCTTAACTGAAAATTGGCTTTGTTCCAAAACGAACTTTCCTGGTTAACAAATGTTAAATAAATACAGTATTTAACTATCCTTATCTAAACCAGTGTTTGCATTATTTGTTAACATCCAAAGGATGGTGATAGAATGGAAATTGTCCAAAGTGTGTCTTCTGTTTGAGGTACAGAGTAACAAAAATATATCCATAATATGAGTTATCATAACAAAATTTATAGTTTAAAAGAAAAACAGTTGAAATATGTGGAATGAAGCATTTTTAAGTATTCCATGCGTATCTACAGTGGTGAATGATACCATAAGTGATTGTTCTCACCATGTGCTCCTCTAGGATTTGGATGAACCTAACCGAGCATATAAGCCTCTTCATGTAAAATGACTTTCTTAATATTTCCCATCCACACTCAAGGATATGGCTTTAACAGCTGCATAATGGTGGAGAGTTCAGAACTTTGACTTAATTAGTTTGACATGATTTCCTCCTCACTTTATTTTAGAAGGCATATAAGGAAAGAAAGCATGGGATTGCACCATTGCTTACACAAATAGATGTGTCAAATATGTCCACAAGAAGACTACTGTGTTTGTGTGTGAATGAATGAAATGATTGATGTAGGGAAATTAAAAAATAACTGCTGATGAATTAACTTGTATTGATAATTATGAATACTTATTTTGATTTAGCTCATAAATCTAATCCACATAAATTCATATCAGACCATTAACTATTTTAACCTTCAGATAAACCTCAAAGTCAGTTCATAAAGCTGGATTCCAGAATAATCTGCTTGAGACAAGTCACTGTCCCAAGTCTATGACTGTGATTTATTAAGATGGCTGTGATACTGAAAGGATGTTTTTGTCCTTCATGTAGACTCACTCTCTGTATATAAGTAATGTGTATTTATATATATGCATAGAGGTCTACTTCAAAATATTGAACTACTATAATGCTGAACCACAAAACATTGAGACCATAACATCAAAACCACATAACACTGCAAACTTAAATCATTGCATGCCATAACATCAAATGTTACAGTGCACAAATTAGTAATATGCCCTCCACCTCAAACATAACTGAGCCAACAGACACACTTGTTTCAATGTTTCTGCTGGAGAGTAAGCCTCCCTGCAACTTCTATGAATTAAATATACTAACTCCAAGATCGCACTAGAGTGGAGACAAGGTAAATTTCCCATCCCCCACTGTATTGCAATCTCCTCTATTTTTCTGACAACACGTACATACAACTAAAATAGAAACTTACTCCCCTACTCACTTATCCCATCACTTTCTACAACACTAGCACGGCTACTTTCAAAATAATAAATCCATCACTCAAACACAACAATGCTTAACTGTTATCTGATAAACTGTTACTATACAACCCGAGAATTTCTCATAAACCACAAAACATACCATCTGCCATGTTTGTTTACTACATAAAACAACTTCTTAAAGTGACACCACAAAGTTAACACTTTAAACCATAACCATGTAACACTTTTGATGATAAGGCTCGATTTAAATTTTCATTGTTAAGTAATACTGATCCTACCTTTAAGTTTAACTCTCTAATTCTGCCTTCCCAACACGCTTACCTTTGCCTTGTCCTACTCCCCGCTAAAAAATAAAAAAATTGAGCTGTATTGTTAAATATTTCTAACTGTATAATTTTCCTACATGCTAATGTTCCATTGTTACTGTAATGTGCCTTTTTACAACATATGTGCTGTTTAGATACGTAGTTTTATGTATTATTTCACTTGCTTTATAAGTAATTATTTCCTTACAAATTCATGTAACGATTTTCATGTGACTTGGATATTTCCTCTCCGGACCTCCACTCAAAATGGGTCTCAAGCAAGTGGACTTTCCAGGTCAACAAATATCAATAAATAAATACACAAAATGTAATTTTGATGTTCTAACTTTTCAGTGGTCTGAATTTTCAATGTTATGGTCTCAATGTTTTGTGGTTCAACGTTATAGTAATTCAATGTTTTGAAGTAGACCCACGTGTATGTGTGTGTGTGTGTGTATATATATATATATATATATATATATATATATATATATATGTATGTGTGTGTGTGTGTGTGTATATATATATATATATATATATATATATATATATATATATATATATATATATATATATATATATATATATATAATGTATATTATATATGCCAGATATATCACAAACAAAATGGATGAACTTTAGCTACAGATCTCTGAGAACAAACTTATTTATATATTTTACATTTGTTTACCGGGAAAGTCTGACTGGACATAGGTCCTTTTTCACCGGAGGCCCAGGGAGAAAAACACCAGATACACAGAGTAAGTAGTTTAACAGTCAGTTATGTTTACATAATGCACTTTGGAATACATAGTAACATACATACATACATAGTTTTTAACAATGAAAAAAAAAAAGATAGCTACATTTACATACAGTATTTAGTTTTTGACTTGTAGCAGTTTGTATATATTTTTAAAAATTTTGTTTTAAAAATTATGAAAAATTACATATTTAATGTGCTATGTAGATTCACGGGATTTCAAAGCTGTGGATGAACTACAATTAAATATGACAGGTAAGTGAGTTTAAATGAAAGAGGAGGACTATTTAAAATTTGTCCCTATTTTTGGGCCTTTAACCCCCCCCCCCCATTATTTTTGTCTTTGTCCAGATTTCTTGTGATAAGGCATTGAGAGCTATGCTTTTGGGTCCGTGTAAGAGGATCCATTTACAATAAAGTTTTCACACTAGTTTGTGCTGCCTTTGAGATTATGGACATGTCTAAAGAAAGCCTTGTGGTATTCCTTTGCCTGAGAGGTAATTTTTACCTCAAACTTGACTTTAGTAGACTTAATTTGCTCTCTTAGTTTGTTTAGATTGATGAAAGTGTTTTTTATCATGCTGGCCATCACACTTCCTAATGTTGGCTATAATGTATTGTTTATGTTTTGATTTCACCAGGTGGTTTGTTTTTTGAGTTAGTTTTGGGCTTATTTTTGGTAGGTATTGCTATTTATATGCATTTGCTGACATGCTTATATAAGGTCTCTCTGAACAATTCTGCATAGGCAGCTGTGTTCTCAGCATTGTTTGGGAGGGGAGCTTGAAATTTTGACAGGCTTTCACTTAGTAGGATGTTTGTCTTAAGAATATTTCCTAAATGATACGGTATTGGCCTGACTAGCAGAGGCTCATTTTTATTATGAAGGAGACAGCTTTGTGGTCTGACCTTACCAGAGAGGACACTACACTGGGGGGGGTGGGTACAGCATTCTCTGATGTTTGTGATTACCAGGTCAAGTATATTTGCACCCTGCATGAGAGCATGGACTGTCTGGTCCTAGGTGTTTGTATTTTCAAAGGAAATGCTGGGCCTATAAGTTTGGGGTCATATATTGTTATCTAAGTTTATAGAAGGGTAGTTGAAGTCACCCATGAATATAGTATTGGGTTGAATGTTGAACTTGTAAGAAACTTTTGAATTGTATTATTTACAGAGACATTACTACACTCATGTATACCAGATGCAGCCATTGAGCTGGCAGGCCGCACAGCTTTTCAGTGGGACAGGAATATAGACTCATGTAAGAGCAGAGGTGAAGCTTTGCATCTATGTGAATAACAGCTGATGTACCAACCCAAAGATTACAGACAATTACTGCTCTCCTGATCTGGAGTACATGACAATCAATGCCGGCCCTTTTATTTACCTCATGAGTTCACTGTTATAGTTACAGCTGTTTACATTCCACCAGATGGTAATTCTTGCACATCTCTAGGTCTCCTGTTTGACAGCATTAACTTGCAACAAAACATCCATCTTTAAGCTGTTTATATCATAGCTGGTGATTTCATTCAGATGGACTTAGCCACTTCTCCCCAAACTTCTTCAACACATTAAATGTGCAGCCAGGTAGGAAAATATACTGGGCAAGGCCTACTTTAATATCAAGGATGGCTATAGGACAAAACAGCTGCCTCATCTAGGACAGTCAGACCATTTGTCCAGACTATTGATTCCAGCATACACTCCTGTTAGAAGTGGACATCATATTACTACAAAGATGGTTAAAATATGGCCGGAAGGTGCACTCTGGCAGCTGCAGGATTGCTTTGGAAGAACTAACTGGGACATTTTCAAGGATCAGGATCTGGAAGAGTACACATCAGCGGTTCTCTGCTACTTAAAAACCTGTGTTGATAATGTCACTGTCAGCAAGCACATATATGTGTACCCTAATCAGAAGCCATGGTTGATGGAGGAGGTCAGATCTCTTCTCAAGTACTGTGGTACAGCCTTCAGGTCTGGCAACAGAGTTCTTTACAGCGTGGCTAGAGCCAACCTAAAGAAAACCATCAGAGAGAATAAAACAGCCTATAAAAGGAAGCTAGATGACTACTTCACTAACAAGGACCCACAACAACTATAATAAGGACCCACGACGACTATAGCAAAGTTTAAACCTGGTTCTTGTGTCTAAGGAACTTAGGTGGCAGTTGAGGACCAATGCAACACTAGAACCAGGTTTAAACAGTAATATTTCTATCAGTTCCATACTAAGATTAAAAGCAGAAGGCTATTTATAATTGTAAACATACACATATATTTTACAAAGATATGATGTAATTGGTGGCCATTCTTAGATTTGTATTTACATGGTCAACATTTTTATGGATGTTGTCTTGTTTTTGTTTTTGTTTTTGTATTCATGTAATTTTATTTTCAAATATAATTACTATGATGTCATTAATTGATTAACTAATTAATTGTAAGTTATTGGAGCAAAAGGTTTGTGGGAGTGTATAAAAGGAGGGTCAGTTATTATGTATGTTATTCTGAAGAAGTTTTTATTAAAAAACAAAAGCGCTAAAGCATACTTTGTGGATTCTGTTTTTTTCCTTCTGGTGGTGATTTAAAGGTTTGTGTGCTTTTGAGATTACATGGTGTTTTAGGCTAACCTACATGGTCTTAGAGGAAATACCCATGGCACTGAGCTGGGCGAAATAGAATTATTTTTTTACAGCTCTGGCAGCATGACAGTCAGGGAGAATTCCATTGAAGTCAAAAGTGTCCAAGTCTGTGTTAGATGTGTTCATTTTAGGAGGGTGCCATTAATGTGATAGGAGAAAGAGTGCCTGTCATTAACAAAGTATGTGATGCTTCATATGTTGGTGCTTAGCTTGCTCCATTTGTTTCTACGTATTAACAACTCTTGTAGAATGTAGGAGTCCCCAGGGGAGATGAAGTTGGTTCCACATTTTATTAGCAAACATAGTCAACCAAAGTCCCCTTGACATGAGCTTGCCATCAATAAGTATATATTAATATATATATATATATATATATATATATATATATATGCTTGGAAACATGTTTCAATAATGACACAAATCTGAATATTTTCTGAGTTAAGGAAGGCTTTTCAGGAGGGAAGTTGCATATTATGGCTTCTAAGTTTGAGTAGCACCACCCTTATGCTGTCCTGATTTTATTTTGGCTAGGTAGTAGATGGACCAGGTTTACACTGCCTAAATTAGAGTCTAGGGGTAGAGAAAGTCTAAGTTTATACATGAAAGCTATGAGTTGAAAGGAACAAGCAATGCCTGGTAAAGCAGATAGGATACCAACTATCTCATTCCAGGCTGGCAACACACTGAAACCCCTTTGAATGGTGAGTCTATATCAGTTCATCAAAGATTCACTTCATCAACCCCAAACCACTAAACTTCACTTCCAAAAAGGTTCACATCAAAAAAAGATTTTACTAGGGAAAGAAAGCACTTGGCAAACACCACAACAAAACACACACTGCAGTATGTCAAACCCACTTCCCCCAACTATATATACCAACTTCAACATTGCACTACTGTGGGGAAAAGGGCAAAGTTGTGCTATTGACCAGCTGTTTCCTTTCCCTACTTTGATCTATCTCAGATATGAACATTCGCGTAAGTGTAGTTCAGTAGTTTGGGGTCAATTAAGTTGTGTTTGCTGAAGTGAATCTTCAATGAACTGATATAGACCCAAATAACACCAGTAGCTAAGCTAAATATTTAAGCTGGTCATCTAATGTTTGCACTCTTTCAGGGATTTTATTGGTTTAGGTAGAATACTGCCCAACATAATGTTCATACCAGCTTTAGAAGTCAAATCAGTGTGTGTCCTCATGTCTGCCTGCATATAATGCAAGGATGTGTCTCTCAAGTCAGTCACATCCACAGAGACAGTGATCATGTTTTATTGCATACCTGTGACATATTTTTCAACTTCTTTCCTCAATAGTCAGTGTCAAAGCCAAATATAATGGAAGATCAAATGCTCAAAATCAGGGAGAATATTTAAACATTACTTTATTTTACTTAGAAAGCTAATATAACAAGTTTTGCATCAGCTTGCATATTCTGCAGAATAAGAGGCATGCAACTCTATCATTATTGACTGACTGTAATCACCAGTTATGTGAAAATCAAAATGTTATGACAATATACAAATATGAGATAAAATCAGGGACAGTCTATAAAATCAGGGACTAATTCTTGTGTGTCACACTTTAAAGTAACGTACTGATAATCGTCGTTTTCACAAAAGCTGCTAGAATGAGATAAGGGGGAGGCTCATCCCTATTAAACATGGATAAGCTAGCTGGCTTTACAAAGTATTTCAGGGTACTGCTGTTTGTGACTGTTACTCTAAAAACGCTATTTTATTCTTTCATTTTAATAGAAGCGCTAACTTGGTGAGGAGATTTCCTGGTCAATGATGTGTTTTTAAACATTTCCCTGAATGATCAGTGATTTGGGTTGCATAATAAGCAAACTTACCACAACAGCAGCCATTTTTTTTTATCGATGGTTTAACTGTTTATATGTGTAATGTGTTACTGTTGTGGGAGGTGAGCATTTAGAAGAATGTGAGGAGGTGCTTTGTTAGAAGATGGCAATGATTATCTGGGGTCACTTCTATGCCACTGTATTATTTAATTATAGCCAGTAAGCATACCCAGTTTATTTGTACAGCCTATATGTTTTATTTTGTTAGAATTTTAGCTTCTTCACTATTCACACTTTTACATGTTTCATGACAGGCCCTCTTAAAGTCAGGCTCTGCATTAAGGATTTCTCTCTTTTTCAGTGTTCAGTAAATCAACACTGAGCATGGTTATAGCAACAGAACTAGGCAACTAATAGGCATCTGTCAATAAAAGATATCACTGTTCTTCATAAGTAATTTCACAAACTAATAGAAACACAGCAGCTAACATTTAAGATTATTTTTGCAGTGAAGCAATAGAGTTGTAACAAATCAGTATAGCCATGCAGGAGTGAATTTGCACATCTATTAATGAAGTACAAAAAAGAGGTAATAGCATTGCTTAATAACGCAAAAACCTTGGATGGCTGGTCCTGTGACTGACTCTCCTAATTAGTGCTATAACTGTGCTTTTTAAGATCGGCCATTTTGAGCATCACAGGTGCTTTTAATCGCTGATAATGACCAAAAATTTGTCAAACAAATCTGAGGTTTCCAGGTTCTATTGCTGTTTGTCTTAACCTGCCACGCTACTCGCTAAGTTTACCTAGTGCTGTTCTTTCTTGTTCCATTTCATATTTTGCCACAAAATGCATCTAAGTAGGTCAAGACTAAAAAAGTGTCCAAGTGATCCAGTTCATTTACCTTTAAAATCAATAAAAATAAAAATAGCTGATGTGTGCCCTGCCCACCTGCACTGAAGTAATTAATCCATTGGTATATGTCCTATCCACCTGCAGCGAAGAAATGAATTCATTTTTCCCTTTTTCATAATAATCAGGATTACTTCTCTAACCTATTTCCCTTTACAAGTGCAGAGTCAGGTATTCTATCTAAGCTAGAAAAAGATATAACATATAACACAAATGCATATTAATTTTCATATAACTTCAAAATCCAACCAGAATATGTCACAAACACATCAGTGCACTCATAATTTGTTAGTAATCGTTTTCTAAATGAAATTTCTGAGCTGCAGTAATTGTGCCATTTGTCTGCTGGTGTGCTTGTGCATTTGTTGCAACAAAGGGCATGACACTGTCTATAGGAGAAGGGAGTGCATGTTCACACTAAGAAACTTTACTGGCAGCGATTTTCTATGGGAAGCCATCATTAAGCCTTTTGTTCTTTGGCATCTTGAGATGTGGACACTTGGTGCTCTGTGTTTCTAATCCTGACCACTGTAGGAAGACTCTATCACTCATACTTTCCATCCCAATGCAGCTTATCTTACCATGTTCATCTTTGAGCAGATAATATTCTTGATTTTTCATTTTTATTGCACCTACAACATAATCTACCCAGCATATACTGGCCATGCATGCATTCCATATATGTTGTTGTTTATAATTATTTTAGGTGTAGCTTCCATATTAATATGCAAACGTGTAAATCATTGTAGTGTCACATAGAAATGCATGGTACCTACATTAATAAATTCAACAAACATTAATAAATGCTATGTTTTCACTCACTGACATCATTATGTAATATACATTCTATAATTTATTATAACACTATCTGCAGTTTCATTTATTTATTGCATTTGTTGACCGGGAAGGTCCACTGGGCCAAAAAATGCCCATTTTTAGTGGCGGCCTGGGGAGAAAAGTTCCACAGAGATAAAAATACATACAATTAGATAAAGCACAATAACAATCCAGTGCTTACATTGTGATAAAAGACAAGATTTACAGTGTGTGTGTGTGTGTGTGTGTGTGAGTGTGTGTGTGTGTGTGTGTAGCACCTGGGCTATGTCTAAACTTGATCTGTAACAGATAAATACATTACCATAGGTTAAACCTTAATCAAATAAATTATAATGGATGAATAAATAAAAATCTAACCTATACAAAGAATTGCTATTTCATATCCGATCAAAATCAAATTATATGTTTAAGACATGAAGTGGATCTCTATCAGCTCAAGTTTTTAGAAACTCGAAATTCTTATGGTCAGGACCATGTGATCAAGTTTCCAAAAACTTGAACATCCAGGGGGGAAAAAAAACTTTTTTTTTTTTTTTTTACATTTTTGCAGGGGGGCATCTCAGTAACCCCTGCAAATGAAATATACCAACTCTGACATTGCACTTCAGTGAGGAAAAGGGTAAATTTCCCATTCCACACAGTACCTCGATCTCCATTCAAAAACCTTTGAATTTTCAGAAACCTGATCTTATGGTTCCGATCATATGAATTTTGAGTTTCTGAAAACTTGATCATCTGATAGGGATCCCATGAAATTCAGCCTGAGTGTTGAGGAAAGCAAAGAGTATAATATAAAACTCAACAGTTATGTGAAGAACATGTAACAACCAACTAATGATCAGATATACTTGGTCATATTTCCTTGTAGAAAATGAAGGCTTTAACTGGTCTGATATAATGCTAGTTACAGGAAAATAAAGGAAAAGAATGTACATTGTTTCACCTGTTTTTTAAGCAGTAAAATACTTAGCACTGCCATACAGACAGCAAGGAGAAGTTGGATGCTCCACTAATGAACCAACAGCTTTAAAAGTAATTTGGCCTTTAACACTGACACATTTTTTTCTGTGACAGTGAAGTACATCTCACTTAGTGAAGGTACTCTAACTTCTTGAAAGTGGCTGGAGACCACTGCCTTCTGTTATGCTCTAGTATGCGACTAGTGTTTAACAGCACTAAGATGTACTTAACAAGTTTTACGCACATTTCTTACTTCAGAAATTTCCTAAACACAGTTGTCTTTTCCTGAATTCAGAACATAATTCTGACACTCCAAGTACTATATGGTTGCTCTTTTTAAAACCCGTTCTTCACTCACTAATTGACCTTTGGCTTCTGTTATCGATTGTATGCCTCTAGATTTTATAAAAGTTTGAAACATAACGGAGGATCTGTGCCACTGCAGATTTCTTGAATCCCATACTAATAACCTTAATCGGACAATGTTATTCAGTTTAGTATAAAGCTTCATCAAAATAGGACTCTAGTATAGGCCAGCTGGCAAGTTGCCACAAGTCTTTCATGTAGTTGACAAAAAGACCGCCATTCAAATGTTTATCTTCTTTTTCTTTCCTTATTTTGTATTTCATTCATATTGACACCAGCTTTTCAAGGTTCTTATTTCATTTGGAGTCTAGTTTACACTTCTATGTTACAGGTTCTACAAGACACTGAATATCCTAGGCCTTGAATGGAATGCAGAAATCAGCAACTAGAGAACCTACGGTAGATACTGTAAGACTCCGTTATTTACTTGCCTTTTCTTATTAGCCGATTGTTTTAAAATGCACATATAAAAAAGAAACCCACATTTAGACTTTTGATAGTAGAAAATCACAGTGAAAGAGAAAGCATGCATTTGACTTTGTGCATTTTTTTCAAATACCAAGAAAAAATGTATTTCAAGAATATTATTACATTTCCAAACAATGTGCTCTGACCTATATACAGCCTGCGTAGGGACATTTGTCTAATGTGCTTGGTTACCTATTGAATGTTATATATAAATCACTGTCAACATTGCATTGGTTCTTTTCTTCTTCTTCTTCTCCCTCTTAGTTCATTCTTAATGTGGTAGAAAATTTTAATAGCAAATGTAATCCTCCCTTTGGGAATGATTTGACAGGTTTGATGCAACTCTTTAATGTTAATGCTTTTTAATGTATGGGGAGGTGGGACAGGGTTTGCCACTGAGAAGGAGAGAACAGCAAAGGCATTTATCTGAAATGCTAATCATTTGTTATATATAACAATTAACTACTGTTAGACTGCGGAAAAGTAGATATGATGGATAGGAGTAAAAGGAAACGGTTTAGCTCTAGTGTAGGTAATGAGGTAGGATGAATAAGGAAACTTGCACTGAGAAAAGAAAAATATGCTTTAGGTAAGTCCAAAGTGACATTCATTTTGGTAATGACCAGGGAATACCTAATGTGAATAGCTGACCAAGGATTTGCAGAAATAGTAATATATTAAGTTATAGCAGGCTTTTGTGTGCAACTGACAGGTTAAATACATGTTTGAGTACTACTTACGTGTATTAACATGATTACCAAGGTAATGACTGTGCAAGTGAGTTCATCCAGTTAATGATATTAACAAGATGAGGTCACTGGTCGTGGATTCCTTTTTTACGTATGACTTATAATGTTTAAGTGGCTCAGTCATAGTAGGCTGTGTGAGTATTGTACCCAAGTTGACCACAACACTGAGGTTTGTTAGTACATAATCATAAATCTGTGGCCTGGGATGTCAGTAATATGACAAAATGCATCATATCCACTGTAAATATTGTAGTGTGCATTGCAAAAGACACACATATATATTTTTGCTGTAAAAAAAAATCTTATTCTCGTGATGAGAATGGTATTTTGAATATGAAATATCAAGATATTAAACTATTTGGAAAAAAAGTACAGTAGTGGAAAACATTTTCCAAAATTTGAGGGTTGAGTATGGACTAGGAAATTTGAAAAATGCA
>NC_056749.1:304270179-304272679 GCF_019279795.1 Protopterus annectens
ATATATAGTTGGGGGTGGGCACACACCATTATATCAGGGGTGAGCCCCCCCACCTACATTTTTTTTCCAGTCAAATGAAACTGTCACCAAATGAATGTCAGTCATATGAAATGTGTGTGTATATATATATATATATATATATATATATATATATATATATATGTGTGTGTGTGTGTGTGTGTGTGTGTGTATGTACAGTAATAAAAAAATGAAACAATTTACCCAACCAATTCCCATTCTCTAAGCACAATAATACCCTTTAGGGTGTGTTAGTGTGAATAATGACCGCCAAGGAGTGTGGCATTGGGCCTCAAAGCATCTATAGACGTGGGTTATTTGCACAGTGACGCATACCCTTTTGTCCATTATTGCTTGCTTAACTAAATTACTTGAGATATTTGTAAGATTCTTGGTAAAATGGCAATTTTTGAGGGCTGATACTCCTTTTCAAAGGAAAGAAGGACCATAAAGGTTATGTTAGAGGTTTATTTGTCAATAATGTCAAGGTGAAAAACTTGAATCACATGTTCAGTCATCAGGAGGAAAAAAGAAAAAACATATTATGCAAAGTTATTAAAGACCCACATGTATGTCCCTGTAGTGGCAGTTTGGATTTATATAAGGTATAGGACTGGATTAACTATTATTGTCACATTCCACTGAAATAAAGAGAAAACACACCAACATGGTGCTTTGATGACCTTATATTGACTCCATAAACAACTTAGCTTATTGTATCATAACTTTATTCTTTATTGCATCATTTCAATCAGTTTGTTAATCACAGTGAAACATCCTTTAACCATTCATCAGGACAGCATAGCTCCACTCACCCTGCCTGAATAAGCAGCTTACTCACCCCACTCACTTATTTTTAATCATCAAGCAGCATCCAATCGCTCACTTTCAACCCCAAATCCTTATATCCATCTAAACAGCACCGGGGGGAAGCAGCATCCAGCCACTCACTTTCACCTGCAAACTTCTTAACACCAAACCAAACATCAGAGGGGGAAAAGAAGAGGGATAAGCCTGCCCCTCATCTCCGCCCATCAGCCTGACCCAGGCTATTCCCCCTCACCTAATACCAGCTTTCCACCAAGTCCTCCAAAAATAAATCCAAGTTCAAATTAAACAAATCTAATCCAAAATTGCTCAGGTGTACCCCATCCTTTCTGAACCATATGGGATCCCTGTCAGGAAACTCCTTGTGCTCTGTTGTCTGTATGCCCAGTGCCCCCAGCTGCCTCACCAACCTAATGTAAACAAATCACCATGCCTGCTCTACTGCCATAAAACTATTAGCATACCTCCAAAACAAATGGGGTATTGTCTCAGACCATACAATACATGTACTCGGATACAACTTTGTTAAAGCAACAAAATCCTCCCTTATCTGGTACACCAATTGACACTTTGGAACCAAACCCAAGTGGTTTCCTGCCAAATGTACCACCAAAACCTGAGGAAGCCTCACATGAGATTGTATAGCTGCAAACTCCTGCATAAGTTGATTCTACCTGAGACATCTAATGCCGTGCCACCTGATTCTCCACCTGAACCAATGCAAACCCAAATTAGAGCCATTAGTCCTAACTACAGCCCAACTCACTGCCCAATAAACATATGAGTGGCCTACGATAACAATCTCATTGTCTAAAAAAAATATAGGAATAAAAAACAAACAAAATAACCAATTTCAATATTCACTTTCTAATATAAAATCACACCAAATATGTTCTCTAAACCAAATGCCCACACACAAAACTACTCTAAGCCCCACCCTACCCCTACCTCACTTTTTCCCTCCTTCCTTCACTGAATTAATCCTTCCCTACCTAGACTAAAGTCATGCAAAGCTTACATTCCCTTCCCCAACCCCAGCCCTACCCCTCCCCCCAAATATCTAAGATGTCCCATGACAAACTGGTTTGTGTTCAAACCTCATTTGTTTGAAAAACCCAGGACTTACATGGATGATGGCGGCCCAAAGAAATGTAAAAAAAAACAAAACAAAATCAAGGCTGGTAATAAAAATAAGTAATTAGTGAGCCATCATTCTAGGTTAGAGGCCAAAATTGTATTATTTTTCCATCCATACACATTTTGTTTGTGTTAAAAAAAAAAAAGACATAGTCCTATCACATCTGTCAGCATAAAAAAATATCTGCACAGAAGTTTTATTTTAAAGCATATAGCTGCAATACTTTTAACACTCCTTTGCACAATTTAAAATTATTTGATCACTTAAGGTAAGTGATATGATCCTTTTGTTCAATATATCACATGGTAGGTTAAGATTTAATGTCTGCTATTGATAATATGATAATCATAATGTCATATGGATCCATGTTTTTCTTGCGGCACAGATCAGGATTACAACTTTTATCTCATTAAGATTAATAATAATCATCATCATTTCACTTAAAAGTTTTTCAACAAAGTTAAACATAAAATCTCTCTCTTTATATATATGTATATATATATATATATATATATA
>NC_056749.1:304277679-304290179 GCF_019279795.1 Protopterus annectens
TGCATGGAGTTCTGCATAATCCGTATCTGCCCATTTTTGTATTTTATAACTCATGCTATTACTTGCATCAAAAGTACCATGCTAGGCTAGTCAAATGAGTTTTCCAATGTGTCAGGGTAAAACTTTTTAATTTTGGTTTAGCATTTTGCACAACCCAAGGGCCCCTTGGCATGTTTAGTTTGGAATTGGATAGCTTAGGCAATGCAGTATGACAACCCTCTTCATGCTGTCATATTTCCTGTTTTATTATTATACAATTTTCAGCTTTGCTCATGACTGCTGTACTTTATAGATAGTTACTAAGAATGCAATCCAGGAGACCATTAAGGAGTACAGCCCAAAGTCCCACCTGCTCCAAAGCACTGTCTGGTTATTGTTTAAGGTACAACAGTAGGCAAATGAAGGTGTAAATATTCAAACAACATACCTTTGTCACAAGAACCAGCTTATTAAAAAGTCAGAGATTTAGTCCTCTGTCCTAACTTCTAATTTTTGTGTTTAATTTCCTGTCTCTAGTAGCCCTGTAAACATTCAAATTATTGCTTATATCTTGCCCATTTCCTCTTTTTACACGTTTAACTTTTCTATAAAATATCCTGCATTACAGTCAGATTGAAAACAGGAATATTTTGTTTCTTGCCATTTTTCCCCGCATTCTTTTTTATATAAAAAAAATGACTGAAAACTACTATTAGCTGCCCAACTGTGCAATGAATTGCAACTGTCTGTATGGGGTACAGTGAGTTGTAGTTATATCTGCATCTGCTCAGAGTGAGAAAAACATTGAGGAATAATTATCACAAGTAAACTGGTACTCAATGACCAGACAGATATTGTATGAGGACTACCACTCAGATTAGGTACTTGGTACACATGAATCTCTCAAAGTAGATGCTCCTGCCCTGGTTTCTTCCAGTCTTGACTGTTGTAATATCACTTTACCATGGAGTTCCTGCCACAAATACACAAAAAAAAATGTTTTTTCATTGGACATCTTATTCCTAAGGGTGGTCCTAGTCCAGGGATGTAATCATTTCACTGTATTCTGCACTCACCAGGCCAGTCTTTAAGTATAATGCCCTCTTCAGTATGTGCCTGTCCAAACATTTGATGCAACTCAAATGCTCACACTGATCTTTAATAAGAAAAACCAAGAGCCAAAATCATAAAAACTATGCACACTGTCCCAAAGCCTTGTCAGTTTTCTTGGTATCATACAGGCTACTGAGGGACAATCTCTTTATCACGTATATTGTGTATAGAGCCTTAACATATCCTATCATATCAGACCTACTAACTATTTACAAGTCCAATGGAAGCATAAATATCTGCACAAAAGATCTACATTTGTTTTGCAACATAAATAGAACATGTTGGTTGGCTAAATGTGTATCACGCAGAATATTACTACTTTGGAATATTTCCTCTCCACTTAATGGAACATTCTTCACTTACACTATTCATATCTAATCTGGATGAAAACATAACCACAAATCCACCCCTGGTTTACCACCCTTGTCCTTCATATATAGGGGCAAAATATAAATATTCTACTCATCTCTGGGGTTATTCATACTTTAAATGTAAGGGCTCCAAAGTTCCTAGGAATGAATATCTGGGCTTCTATAACTCCTCACTGATCAGTACCCTGGTAAATGCCAATGCACCTATAAGGTAGATTTGTTGTAGAATTCCACTTCATGGTTACTAATGGTTGGTCATCTTTATCAGCTTGTTATCCTTATGCTTTAGGAATGGCATTGACTCACATTCCTTGGACTTTGTCTTATTTAAAAGAAGTCATTTTATGTTATGTTATGATAGAGACCCATTATATACATATACATGCATATTTATATACATATTGTGCATGTTTGTGTGTGTGTGTGTATTTTTGATTCATTTGTTTTATTTTTTTTGGGAAAAAAATATACATAAACATTTAATTTTTAATGAATCCAAGCATATAAAAAAATATAAGTTGCATAAAACAACAAGTATTCGGAATAAAATGTTTATAATTTATTTCTTAAACGTGAAGAAGCTAATAGTCAGGGAAGCATACATAGGCGTCATAATTTATCTAAATCATAATGCATATTAAGATCTGTTTCTTGAGGTCTCTTTTTTTTACCATCCTGGACTATAATCAGTGGAAGTCTCAAGAAAATCAATTACATTGTCATCTCCAATGGTAAATTTAATCAGCTTGATTGAGAAACTCATACACAGTGTACCCCCAAAATCCCCTCCTCACACAGACAATGCTGGAAGTGGGAAACTATGGCACTTTTCTCTCAATAGTAAATTTGGATCTGTTTCATGAATTTAGAAATACACTTCAAGAAGACAATGAAAACTCACTAGTGACACTTTAAAATGCAGTACAAATACAATTTCTTTGATCCCAATTTATTGTCTACTAAAGTATTGTAGTAATTATTCATTTTGTAGTAGTAAGTACCTCCTCAACATGAAATCTCAGGCCATTACCATTTTGTCCAGGTTTAGTTTACTCGTCATATATTTGTGTGATGGTCTATAGGTAAGACTTCATGTGGTTATAGCCAGTACAACCAAAATAATTAATATTGGCATGCATTCATGGAAAAGTAGGTGCATTGTCTAACGTGCATATGGGCTCCATGTGATCTTTTTACAGGAAATGGAAATATGTATACTGGTGTCATTAGCCACACACGCAAGAACAAAAAAAAGTAAAGAAGACACTATGGACTGAATTCAGAAAAAACCCATCCATGACCATTAACTGCTGTGGAAAAAAGAACTAGTCACTGTAACAGTGAAAAACAGCAACTCAGAGACACATTAAATGCAATGAGGAAAGACCTAATTATCAGCTATTTTGCATGTCTCTGAATCATGTGCTGATTATTTCAATTGCTAATAATCACTTTGCTGTAGTAATAACTGCTAGAAGCCCAAGCATCATGTTGGCACAGTCAGTTCACTGACTGACATATTCTTTAACATACATGCAAAGATTCCAACAACAAGACATTGAAGGTAGAAGATAGAATATATATTGTGCGGGATTGCATTAGTGCTCTGTTCCCTACTGTGATGTGATCTTATAGTTGGTATATATAATTAGCAGACAGAGTGGGGGAGACAGGTGGTTTTCTTCCCTGTAAAAAAATGTTTTGTTTTAGTGTTTCCATGTTTTTTGTTTGAGCTTTTCAGCTTTATAATGCGGGTTTTGCTCAAGTGAGCATTCAGTAATGGGATAAAGATCTATGATTACATAGTTAAGCCTAGCTGATAAAGTGTTACCATGGCAAAAGGGATAAGTGACTATCTAACAAATTTTAATATGTTTTGAGCACTGAAACTTTTCTAGAATTTGGAAAAAAGTAAGTAGAGCCTGCTGGACAAAGGTCAGATGGATTCTCTTTTGCATTATAAGCTTCAGTGAAATCACTCTAAGGTATATAGATATAACAGTTAATCTGCCAGTTCCTTTGATGCTATGAACATAAGTGACTGTTTAAATAATCATGTTAAGGACACATTAATAGTAATATACTGATCATGAAAAAAAGTCAGTGTCACTGTAAATTCCAGGTCTTCACAGTTTTGATATAGTCATGTTTAATCTCTGTTTGGATGCACAGTGGAACACAGTTGTATTTAAATTCAGAAACAGTCACAACAATTATTATTACAGTGGGCAAGAGACACTCTCACAATTCTAGTAATACAACATATTTCTTTCCACAACTATTGAATTCTTTCACCTTTTAAAATGCATGTTCTGTAGTTTCAAACTCTCTACACTATTTACTTTTGTATGCCATATTTGTTTTTACTGATAATTTACCTATGGACAACCTCCACAAAAAATCATTATATTCTTTAATTATTTTATAATTTGTATATCTCATCATTATTGCTTTTTTCTTACTTATTTCTATCTCTTTCAATGAATCAACAAAATAAAAATATTTCATAATATTAACATACCATTCCTTTTTGTTCTTTTCTATTACATTATTTTTAATTTCCATAATGCATTGTTACTATGGAATTCTTTCATTTCTTCATTAATAACACTTTTACTTTTTTTCTTCAATCCCATTTCTTCCCAAAATTCCCTGTATTTGCCATATATTATTTTCTCTGCCAAATTTTTATTGTCTTTCTATTAAACTAAGTTTAATAGTTTATACATATTTAAAGAAGCTGCATATACAATTGTATTAATGCCAACCCCCTGCTCTTCATTCACATATAAAATTAATCTCTTTAGAGTTCAATCTCGACCCCCATATAAATGAAAATATTTTCATAATTTATTTTTCATACTTCACTGGTATCATGTAAATGTTTGCAACATAATCTATTTCACCTAATATTATATTGTTCATCAAATGTGTTTTCTTTCTATAGAGGTATAGTTCCCTAAAGGGGTGGGTAAAAGGCGTGTACTAAGCCATTGACAGGAGATTGTATGTGCCCCTCGGGCAGATAGCCTAGTATGAACCTATGAACCTATGTTTTCCAGAAAGCAATCATGTCTTTGAGTCCTTTAATAACTTTGTCCCATTGCTCATGATTATATTCACTTCTACCACATACTATACCCAATATATCTGTACATTTTCATTATATTCTACACCTCCTATTATACCTTCATAACCAAATCCTTTGCTCTTCTCTTTATTTGTACTGTAACTATTTTCATTTATTTCTTAGATCCATAATTTATTTTTAGCAATTATTACTATGTCATCAGCATAACTATGCATTATTGGTATTAGTACCTCCTTCATTATTATATATCCTCCATTACTTGTCATTTATTTTATTTCCATAACTGCCATATTCATAACTAATGAAAATATGACACAGCTGGCTGGATATTTTTATTCCACACTCTATTTTCACATCTTCCCTAATCCAACCATTTATGTTTAATTTCACATATTTTTTCATATATTAAGTTAACAATTTGTAATATTTTATCAGTTATGTTCTACATCTGCAAAATTCTCCATAATGCTTCATATTGTATATTATCATATGCCTTACTTATATCACCTATCACAAGCATTAATTCTACTTTTTTTTACTAATAATGTCAGCAGTTACTTCTCTTATTAACCACAACAAACCCTGACTTCTTTTCTTTTCTTCCAGACAAATTTTGATCTTATAACCCTTCTATTTTACATTGTACTCTTTTAGCTATTATTCTAATAACAACGTTATAGTCTCTATTATTTAACATTATAGGTCTCCATTTTTTAATCTCATCTTTATTTTCTTTCTTAAATAAGAATTTTAAACCCCATACAAATTTCCTTGTAATTGATCATTATGTCCATCCATTCATTTATAACTTGTATAAATAGCATATTTGCCAGTTTTCCATTTCTTTATACATATATTATATTCAATCCCATCTGTGGCTGAATTTGTTAATATCTTTCATAATCTCGTTTAACTTATTTATATTTATTTTTTCTCAAAATATTCAATGTCTTTATTAAATCTCTCACAGTTATAATTTTGTTTGATGCTATTTTCAATAAAGATTTTTGAAAAAAAAAATCTGGTCAATGCACACTTCTCTTTTGCCATATAAATCTAGAACATAATTTCATATATTCCTTCTTGCTTAACTCTTTTCCCTTCTTTATTCTTTAACTCTTATTTTTTTTATTTCTTTTATATATTAATTTCTTTTTCATACACTATCTTACCTTTTTCTACTAAACCATTAAAAAGTCCTTTACTTAATACTCTGTATTCCATTCTTCGTGTTTTCTTCTTCTCTACATTCTAAAAATACCCTGCTTTATATTTCTTTTTAAATTGTATTTGACAAATAGTCCAGTTTCCATAGAAAGGTCTCATACTAATATATTGTTTCCAAAATTCTATAAGCTTTTTTTGTCTCTTCTATATATAATTCTTTTTTCATTAATTATTTTTATTCCTTTTCCTTTTTTAACATATTCCTTATTTTCATAAATTTTATGCAAATAGCCATAGGATCAGAAAATCCAGTATATTTTATTCCCTTTAGAGTAATTTTTTTTCAATAATTTTTATTTTTATTTTTACATTAATAAATGTCACAAATAAAAATCATCTTACAACATGACCATGTGTGTATATATATATATATATATATATATATATATATATATATATATATATATACATACACATACATACCCCTTTAGAGTAATTTTTAAACTTTCTGATATTAAGAAGTAATACGTTTGTCTTAATTTCATTTCTTTTATAGGTCCATTGTTTATTCTCCCAAGTTTTTAATTGTCCACTCCTCGTAATTTCTGTAATTATTTTAACATCACAGTTCTCCTTGTTATTCATTAGGTTGCAATTAAAATAATCTGCCATTATGATATCCATATTTACACAAACATAATTAAGTATACTTTTAAACATTATTTCTCTTTCTTTTTTGTCATATATGTATATAAGGCTATAATGCCATATACATGCTTTTTCCATATCAAATTGACTACAATTACTCTCCTTAGTTCTATTATTGTTATATCTAATATCTTTATATTTTCTTTATGCAATATACATATACTTGAACATTTTTTTTAACTTTATTCCAAATAGCACCATTCCAAAGTCTTTCTATTTGGACCCTTTCCTCTTACAATAACAACCTAATGTCTTCTAACTATTATTTGAGAATCTATAGCTGCACACCAATATATAATAATAAATCTCTTAATATTTTTCATACTGTTCACATTTATAGCTAAAACTGTCAGCTTTATAGAACAGTTGTGTAAAAGATAATTGTATCCCTTACCTTTCTTATTTTCTCTTGCCATTATATTTTTAAGCTTTCTTTTTCTTTCTTTAGATCTATTTCCTATTAAATTTCCTTTTACTATATGCCACTCTGTCACATCTTCCCTTGTCTCATCTATTGCTTTTACTTTTTCCTTTTCTTTCTTTTTCTTTAATTTTAAAAGCAACTTCTCCATTTTTCAGTTGTGGTATATATTCCTGTATAGCATCCTCTACTATCTCTTCTTTTTGTATGACTTCTTTTAAAGTTTTTTTTTTTTTATTTTCATTTTCTTGTCTCTCTATCACACAGTCTGAACATGAATGTCCTGCATTTCCAAAGTTTATTACACTTTAATTCACATTTCTTTGCATTATGACCTCTCTGACCACATAACATCTTTTTTTCTCACATTCATTAATTAAATGATCATTCTTTCTAAAAATATAACAGGTTTTAAGTTGTCCTCTATATTTCACAAAATCTCTATTACCATAAACATTAGTAATACTAGGTATCTGTATCATATTGTCATTTTCCATTTTTAAAATTACTTCACATTCCCATCCCTAGTCCTTAGTCCTCTTTCATCATATATTTTAGTAGAGTCCATTACATCTTTACATATTTTCAGCAATTGTTCTTTCAGTCCTTTTGCTTCCACTTCAGATCTAAATTGAATTAAAACCTTTTTTCTCTTTGTCTAAAAAAGGTTGTACAATATATTCTGACCATGGAAAGTCTGTTTCCTTTTTTTCATAACCCCCAAACATATTCCATAACCTGACCAATTTCAAATATCAAATCACAAAATGTCTCTTTGTTAATTAAAATGAAAGCGCTTACCTCTTCAACTTTAACACCCAGTGGTACTACAATATTGTCCCATACCTCATATCCGTCCATACCTCCTTTCATTTTACTGCTCACCCAAATAACAAATTTCTTCTTTGTTTTCATTATTTACATCTCCTCTTTGGCCACTTCTTCCACTGTCTCAGCATAAGTCTTTTTCTTTGGCGCATTTTCTTTTTCTCCATAATCTCACACCAGGATACTGCAGCTCCACTTTTTGGCTCACTCTGGTTTAGCATCTCCTCCAAATAAACATCCTGTCCCCCTCTGAACTGAAATATTGAAATAATGCATTTTTCTGCCGTTTCTGTTGATTCAAAAAAAATTTCTTGAAAATTTGCTCCAAATCTATTACCACCTCTGCATTCACCGCTGTTTCCTTCTCAACCTCCTCTCCATTTAAAAACAACTTTTTCTCAGCTCCCAAATAATTTTTGAACATTTCTGATCGTGGGTCTACCATTTCTCTTTCATTTTCAATACTTTTTACCACCATTTCACTTTGACTTAAAGCCTTCATGTTTTCTCCCTGCTTTACCATGCTTCCTCTGTGCTTGGACCAGAAACAGGAAGTCCAGCTCTGTCACACACAAACTCTGCCCCTACTACTAAGTGCAGGCAGAAGTTTGCCAATGCAAATTTCCCTTATTATTATAAATATCACTTTCATTCTCTCCGGAAAAGAGGCTTACTACCCAGTGGTACTAATCTGGTCAGTGTAGAATAAATCAGAAATAAATATATAGCATATACAAAAAATCTATCAATGCAAATTTGCTTGCTAACTCAGCTCTTGGTAGGAAAATCACTGGACTTTATTAAAGCACTGAATACAAAACAAAGTAATTCACAAAAGAAATGGTCTAGTCAGTTTACTTGCAGATTGTATAATGTCCAGACATCCATTGCAAAAGGCAGAAAAAGGGGAAAGTGGAAGTTTGATGAGCTGTCATAACATTATAAAATGATTAGGAAGTCTAAAACTCTCATTCCACTCTGCATGGGAGAAGGGTTGAAAAATACTAAAAAATGATAACCTGTTATTAAAGACAGGGCAACTTTGTCTCAAGGATACCAAGAACTGATAGGCTTATAATAGAATGATATTCTTGAAATTTAATGTGATATTAATGCTAAAAGGACAGACTCTTCATTTCATCATTTCAGTTAAACAGTAGTTCATACTAATAGGTACAAAGTTCGCCATCTCTGCTTGCTGACAAAAAAATAGCAATAGTGAGACACACTTGGGTCATCTAGGCATTACAGTACAAAGAACACTTCCTATGAAAAAAAATAATTTCCTCAATATGAAGAAATCTAACAACTACTAATGTGGTAAGCAAACTCAGAAAAAAAGTACCAACAACACTGAGTGATAACAGCCCACAACAAACCAATAACCTGAGAAAAGGGCTGTTTGACCAGTCAACATGAGTCCAATGTTATAACATATTTTATTAAACCATTTTAGTGCTTTCATCCCTTAAGACTTCATCAGAACTGGGATTTTTTGTCTTTCCATGATTTGTATTTTGGCATTTCGTAATTCACCATAGTGGAATCATTATCAGATGCATTAGACATAGTGTTGCTGTTTTGATAGTAAACCAGGATGCAATCAATAAAGCAGCAAAGGTTTATTCCAGAATTTACCATGTTAACCACAATGTTAATTGAACAGCTACACTGACATGATGAACTATATTAGGATAATCCAAGAAAACAATGTTTTGTTCATATAAACTTTATGTAATCCCTAGTATTTTTATTGCAAGAAGGGAAAACTGGCATTCCAAAACAGTTACCCAGCTAAACATTAGTGTGTTTTGAAATGTCAGTTTGTTATTTTTACAAGACAACATTGTATAATGTTTTATTTTTACAATTCATTTTAATATAATTCAAAGGAAGTAATGCAGCAGTGGCCAAGTGGTGAGCATGCAATCACAAAGTCACTGTACAGTAGTCTTCACTGGTATATCTGGTTTAACTCATTACAACCAAGTGACACCTCCAGGTGCATCTGCAATTAACTCCTACTGACCCCTCTAGGTATCAAATATTGCTTGTTCATATTTGCATCAATAATTCCAAAACCATGCTATGTACAAGGTTTTAAAAGATTTCATCTTAAAGCTTACACAATGGCAAACTCAACTACATTAACATTTGACCTCTGTCTAATACAGGTAAAGATATATTAACTGTTGTTTTTATGATATTAATTTATATAGATATCATTTTCACATTTTTCTAAATATCTCAACAACCAAGTAACACAGACAGAACTCATTAGCCTCATATGAAAGTTCTCAGCTCGATGAATAAAATGTTGCTGATAATACATATGTAATTTGAATGGTTGCTGAGATATTGTAAGTTGTTTACAAAATATTACAAATGTAATAGTTACTGTGTTTACTGTGACTTAAGAAATTCAGTTTAAGACCTAGAACCTAAATAATACTACCACTATAAAAATAGTTTGTGCTGAAGTTTGCCCTTTATACTTCTTTCATAACCCCTATGGTTCCAGAAATATGAACATTTGTTTGAAATGTGAAGGCATAATTTGATTTTGTCAAAAGGCCTAGGCTCCATCCACTGGAAGTTACAGAGCAAACTTCCTGCGCTCCATTGGAGTGAATGAGTTAACATGCAAACATGTACTTGTAGAAGGGAGGTATCATGACTCCCTTAGTGATGTACATGGAAAATCTCTCACCCAAGGATGGGCTACAAAATTCCCTTATTGTGGTGGCAGAAAATACTCCTAAAATTTGCCCGAATGAACGCCATGCTATAAATTGCTGTCATCCCACTTATGGAATCAGTGAATATCGATGGCAGCATGGCCATCGACAATATAGCTATTTATCTACAAAGAAGAATTGCACTAAGGCCATAAGCTAATGGCAATACAGAATAGTTCAATGGTGTGTAGCTATAATGCACAAAGCAGTCAGAACAGAGAATACTCAAAAGATGTTCTTACCAACGGGATATGAAGCTACACTCCTTCCATCTGTTGTAGTGTACTTAGCTAGTTTTAAGTATGATAATCCATACCTAAACCACACAAATTATTGACCACCACAAAGATAGTGAGATCTTGCACAGATGCCAATAAATAAGCCAAGGCTCAGAACCCTGAAGAAGTTGTTGTAGATGCTATGCTATCAAAACAGTTCATTCAAAACAAATGATCATAGCTCTGCCACCTTCATACTTTTAAGATCATAGAATCAAGGTTTCATGATTGTCATTTTTAATGACAAAAACATGTAAGCAGGGTATTCATTCTCTTTGAAAGCCTCTTACAAGTGACTTCAGTCATGGATTTGACACACAGCTTTGAGTATGGCACTGTCTTTAATCTGGTGTATATCTCTGTCATCTCTTTCTTTATCATTAAACAGATTATGATCTGTACCTCAGTTAATGTGGCAAGAAAATTAGCATCTCTCAAAGACTGTATGAACTCCAAGATGCAAACTAATTCATATCCATTAAATGTTTGTCCCAAACAGAAAAGAAATTAACCAAGTCATACAATCTGGAAGTTTATAGAATGAGACACGGGTTGTTTGCTGTTTAATTAGTTCATGTTTTTATTGCTATTGCATCAGCCTAAATAGCTGTCTCTAAGTTAGAAAATATTGCATGAAAAGCCTTGAAGTTAGAATAGAAATCAAGAAAAACAATCTCATGATGTGGAATTAAATGCCAGAGAACACCAAAAAACTTGATAATTTACCTTCCCTTAAGAAATCCTTAGAACCATATAGTTTGAAGAGAGTAAATGTAATTGCTTTACTGACTTGCGTTGAGGCTGTGGGGCATAGACCAATTTGTATCTCTAATTCTAGGCATTACTCTGTTTTACTTATCTACTGATTTCACAGCTGGTTGGTGGAGGTACTTAAAAGATTTAAGTCATGGTATACTTACTATAATTCTAAACTTTGCTGCATAAGAAGTGGCAATAACTGTTGGTGAGTTATCAAGTGGGAGGTGAGATGCCTTTATTACTATGTCTTTGTTTACTGTTGGGAGAGTTAACTTGGCTTTACATTCTGTGTTATACTTTTGGAAGGGTAACTTGGCTAGACATTCTTTGCCATACTTTCTAATATTCTTAATGTTATCTCCTTAGTAAAAACTGTGACTTCAGTCATGTTATCAACCAATTTGCTCCTCTTTATTGTGCAGTGTAGATGATACTTGCATATTAATCTTATTCTTGTGTTATTAATTTAGGTTTGTTTTTCAGGGTAGGACACTGCTCGTTAATGGGCCAGTTTCAAACTCATCACAGTGGTACTGAGTAGCCAAAGTAAACAAAATAACATAATGGTGGTGAGACAAATGCAATGAAGAGATGATGGTCAATCTGCAATGCATGATAAAATACATTAGTCACAAATTATTTTCAGTGCAGAGCAATACAACATTACATTTTAACTTGACATAACTATCACAATTTATTTATAATATAAGCAGAAGGTGACACAGTGGTGCAATGGATAGCACTGTTATCTCAAGAAGAGGTTCACCCAGCTCAGTTCTTGACTGTGCTGCCATCTGTCTAGGTTCTGAATGTCTCCCCATTGTTCACATTGATTTTCACCCTCATTCGAAAGACAGACAGTAGGAGGATTGGATATACTACCTTGGCCATAGGTTTGTGTGTCTGTCTGTCTGTGACGTATGTATGGAAGAACAGCTGCAGCAAGGCTTCCCACCCGTTAGTGTGAACACTGGCTCTAGATGATGGTCACTATGAATGTGGCACTCTGACTTGTGCAAAATTGAGAAAATGGGGGATATGGATAGA